>NC_056728.1:270892377-270893577 GCF_019279795.1 Protopterus annectens
TGGAAGATTATCTTGGGTAACCAAGATTTAGCGAACATTTTAGGCATTAAACCAATGTTCACTTTCAAAAAAGTAGTTAATCTAAAAAGTATACTTGAGAAAAAGGAAAACAGATGTACTACAAATAGAACGGGTGTCATACAAACTAAAGGCACCTTTTCTTGCCACTGTTGTAAACAGTGTAGATACATCACTAATTCATCTTTTGTACACTTTAAGCATTTACGAACAACACATTGGTCAAAACAGTATTTTACATGTCACAGTACTATGGTTGTTTATTTTGCTCAGTGCCAAATATGTTCAAGTTATTATGTGGGAATGACCACAAGAGCCTTGAAAGTCAGAATTAGTGAACACATTTTGGCTATAAAGAAAAAAGACACAAATAATGCATTAGCAAGCATTCTATCATTTGTAATGAATTTAAAAAGTTTACATTTGCTGTTTTAGATAGTGTAAATAGTGTAACATTTGGTGGTAATTTCAAACTTTTATTAGAATGTAAAGAGTTCTTTTGGCAAATATTTTTAGGAGCTGACAAATTTCCAGGTCTCAATGAAACTATAAATATGAGATGTTTCCTGGAAATGAATTCATAATTTTTATTGTGATATTACATATTCAAATGACATAGTTATATTAGTGTTAAACATATATTTAAGAAGTATTCATTTAGGATGTTTTAAGAGTTCATATGTACTATATATAGTTTTCAGTAATTTTTTATGGTATGTCTTTAAATTTTATTCATTGCATCAATTATGTATGTAAATTAATTGTGATTGAATAGTACTTAAACAGGTGTATGGATGGTGAAGTTGTTTCTGAGGAAGTTCACAGAAGATTAAAGTGAATGAAAGGGCTAAAAACAACTTGTGGAGTCTCATAATTTGCTGCTGGGTTTAAGCTGACTTCGTTTTTCCAGAGTTACTTGACTACATCGAAAGTTCAGAAGAGCGAAAACGACTTCACCGACGCCAGAAGATCGACAAGTGAGAAGGCCGACGGAGGAAAACACCGATGCTGAGAACACTAAGATGGGGAAAGGATGTGTAAGTAAGCGGTAGTGACGGACGTTAGAGTGCGAGTAAGGTAAGTGTGCGATGTTGACAGTCTGTAGGGATAGGGGTGGGATAAGTGAGTTAGGGTTAGGGCGCGGGTTAGGTAAGGGTGCAGTAGTGATATTTTTTGGGTTAG
>NC_056728.1:270894077-270974077 GCF_019279795.1 Protopterus annectens
GAAAGTTTGGGCCAGTGTGCTACAACTTTCAAAGCCCTTAGTTGGTTTTTGATGCAGTTCACCAAATATCAGATACCCAAACTCTATTACCCCAAGGAAAGTTAAATGTAAATCCTGACTCTGAATGTATCAGACAGATCACAGAACATGGAAACTCAACAATAAACAAGGCTTAGACAGGAAGAAACGATTTGGCTAATGCCAAAAGTCCTAAAAGAGGAGCTAGGATACAAACTTCTTATGAAGTCAGCGTTGCCTACACAGCCGGGAACTGGGATAGAATCTTTCACTAGATCTTATTCCCATCAACAACATTTTCAAAAATGACACTGCATGGTAGAAAAAGGAAGGAATTAGTCAGATATGATCTAAATTTTACTGCTTAAAAAAAAAATAATCAAAGATACAATGGATGGCATCCCAGGATTGGCTGTTAACAAGCAGCGAAAGAAATGCACTGCAGAAACAGAACCGATGGTAAGCTATGACAAAGAAAAGGGTGGCAAATTGCCAAAGATCAACTAGAGAAAGTAAGAAGGTAAATGGACCGATGCAAAATCTAACAGTTGGGTATCCTCATTCTACAATCCTGGTGGAACTCCTGAGGAGATCAAAGTGCATCGCAGGCCAAATAATGGATATGTGTTGTCCTCATCAGGAACTTATTCTTAAATGAGAGAAGCTTCAGAGAAGATACAGTTCAAATTTAAAGAGGAGAAACCAATAACAGTATTCTGCATGGTCAAACCTGAAGTGTCTACTGGCCTCAGCCTCTTAAGAAATAAGCACCAAATCATGAGGTTTTGTTCTAGTAAGATGGAAAATAGGTGGGATATCTCATGAAAGGAACATGACCACATTCCTGAAGACTAAAAGGAATGAGACTGAAAGGACAGCAATAATTACTGTAGGCACAGGGTTAGACCAAAGTCTGCAAATATGGAATATATTACTTTAGCGCCCGGACCACAGTAACTGAACACACACTTTTTCCAGAAGGATCAAAATAACAAGTGGATACACAAACCTTAAACTATCTTGTCAAGGGGACCCCAGTAATTAGATTTGTAACTGTCCCTGTGAGGCTGAAGTAATAAAAGGATGAACAAGAAGAGGTGTGCCCAACTGTAGTGACATAAAACTAAGCGCATTACTAATATCAGGCAGCATGTCCATATAGCAAATTCAGATGAATTGGAGTCTGGACTAAACAGACCGATAATGCATAAACAATTTAACACATAAATAGAAGCAGAGAGATTCACCATTACTGAGGGGAACTGACAACAGTGGTGGGTTCACCCTGCTGAACTTTGAAAGTCACACCACATCTTGAATGCGGTAAATGTACAGTGCAGAAAATATACAAATGCAAATAAATATATAACTATACTTGGCATTCCGCAACCTCATAAGAATAATATGCTAAGCACAGCTCTACAGCTGAACTCCACTCTGTCCAGGACAATAAAGAGAAGGAGAGTTCTATAAAAACTGCAGAATATGTCAAAAGATTAATAAGAGGCAAGCACTGCCAGGATCAACCCACCTACAGAATAGACTCATCCTTAAAACAAAACAACAAGGAGGGGGAGGGGATGTGGAAAGCTATACAATATGTTAGGCTACAGATCCTTGGATAAGCCTAGGTACACGTCCCTGCTTGGAAGAAAGGAATGGTCACTGGTGGCAAGTAAGGCAGCACAAGTCTCAATATGGAATGGAAGCAGTTACAACTAGGACCCATCCAGCTGAAGAATACAGGAACACTCCAAACAGGAAAAGAGGGAGCATGACAGAATTAGGGTAAGTGCAAAATATGCCAGTCTGTAGGCCTGGGCAAAACATAAATAGGGACACTTTCTCAGTGGACAGCAAGGGAAGGTCACTTGTTATATGTATAGAAGTAACCCCGTAGACAATGACAGCCTAAAAGCCAGTTTCTTCCTGCACTAAAATGTATACTCCACTCTGTGGAGGAGAGAGGTAGAAGGTTGCTAAAGAACTCTCTACTCAGATAGGACGGTGTAGGTGTTGTCCTTTTTTTTTGTACTTGCAGTTTGGCTACTCAGTTGTGTTCTATTTGGATTACAACACACATAGCAAGATGGTGTGGTGCACTGCATGATGAATTCTGTAAATACCAGAATAATATCTTTGATTTGCTGTTATAACTCCAGAATTAAAATAATTGTCAGTGATATTTTATGTCATTCTGACCACTGCAAAAAAAAAAAAAAAAAAAAACTCTCTACAAGTTCTTATTTGCTTGCATTTTATATTACCATCTCATGCAAGTTATAAAGCATAACTGAGTATCTGAATGCCTCACCTGAAACTTTTGCAAGAAAATATGAAGATATAAAACAATTGGAAGAGTAGGGTCAAATTATGGTCAGAATGTCCATTAGACTATGGCAAACTGCAATATTTCCAAGAACATTCGGTTTGAACACAAAAGTGCATTCATCAGTTAAGTTTTGGGTCATAAATATAAAAGCTTTAAAAATGTATGTATATGGATTTATCCCATTCAGTCTTTTGTTGCTGAACCCACATTTAAAGCAACTGGGTCTGTTGTATCTATTTGCTGTTTTTTTAACTGTTTTTTTTTTTTGTTTAAGACAATGAGGTTACATAACAATGCATGTAAGGAAATATCCCATTACCTTCACAAACGTGCGATTTCAGAGACCCGAGTATAGTCATAGCTGTGGGGATGTAAGATGTGAAGGGGCAGGGTTGTAAGGTATACAGTGTGATAATGGAACATTGCTGTGTCTTACAGCGAGAGCACATACCATTGCTGCTTGGGATGTTTATCCTAGTTACACTGTTGTGTGATCCCAGAGTTTGTATATTGGCACATGCAGGGGTGTAGGGCTTTTTTTTTTTTTTTTTTTTATTTACTTCAGATTGTTAACCAGCTAAGTTAACTGTCAAGAGATGGACAAAAGGCTAACAAAGGTGAAATAAGTGAATAAAACAATAAAAAGGCAGCGCAATTTGGATTCTGAACAGCACAAGTGAATGTGATGTAATAAACAAAACAATAATGACTGATACTTACAATATGGAACAAAAAAGCACAGCGTAACAGCTATATACATGCAACAGAAGCACATTTCACGCAGTTAAATGACTAAAGAAGGAAGGTCAGTCCATTATCTTGATATAACACTGCAACTATTACACAAAAAACAGAACCTAATGGAGGAATATGCACAAAACCTGAGCATTTTGTTTCAAACAACAGATAAGTTCAGCCCTAGGATGAGTGTGTTATGAGCACAGTAATGAAACAACTGTACTGCAGCAACAGTAGTAAATGTTATTATGCCGTAGTAGTAGCTGGGGGCTAACCATTGTCCCTAAAGCATGTGTATTTGTTGAGCTTGGCCAAATGTACTTTGAGTTTTCACTTGAAAAGTATTACGTTATCACAACTCTGGATATCCACTGGTATCATCCCAGTAGGTTGATGCCATTTTGGCAAATGCTCTTTCAGTGTTATTTAACCTGTAGGGTGGCCTGACAAGTTGGAGTTGTCATTATTGCATAAAAAAAAAACATGTTTGATGCTTCTGGATCAGGATGGCTTTTAGTGATGGACAGTAACGGTCACTTAGCAGTTTGTAGGTGAGTGAATTGAGAAAGAATGCTGCCCTAGCCTGCGCTGGAATCCATTTTCATTTAACAATGGTAGTGCACTGATATTCCCTATAACTGGCCAGGTGAATAAATCTCAAAATGTTATTCTCAGTGATCTGAAGGAAGGAAGTATTTAGCTGAGAGGTTAGTGCTGTAACATGAACAACATGTTCTAGACTGGGAATTAAAACATTAACAGCAATGGCTCTGAGGACTTCAGCAGTTAGCAAGTTAGAGATACTTTTAAGAAACTATAAGCTGTTTTATGACTTTATCAAGAATTTGACGTGAGGGTTAAATGTGAGACAGAGGTCTAGAGTTAGGCTTAAGTATCTCTGTAAAGTAGTGACTTGCACAGGTATACCCGTTGGATCTTGGATAATAACACTGCCAGCATTCTTAAGATGTTCAGTATTAGTCTGATGTATTTATTACTAGTTTGTTAGTGGTAAGCCACTGTCAAAGAACAAAAAAGTCTGCATACAGTTCTAAAGAAATATTGCTGGCTGGTATCCCTGCCTGTCTTCAAAATGACTATAATGTCTGCACATAACAAGCAGCTTAACTGGTGGAGGTCCCAAGGTGAGTCACTGATTAAAAAAAAAAGAGACAAAAGAGGTGCACCCAGTTAGACACTACAGCAGATACTGCCAGTAAGGCCTTGAGCATTAGTACTAGGGACTTGTAAAGTTCTCCATGAAAAATAACTTTTGAACCAGTCAATTACTTCATGGGAGAATTGTAGTCTTGGTAGTTTCTTAAGTAAGAGCATGTGATCTATTGTTTCAAAGGTATCCTTCATGTCTAAAGAGAAGGCTGCAGTAAATCTAACCATTGTCCACACTGATGTAGGCCTGGTTCATCAATTTATAGGATCTAAAACCATGCTGCTTTGTCAATGAATATATTTATGCCAATGTATTCTAAAATTAATTTGACTGTGTAGGATTTTTTTCTAGCAATCTGGTGAGTGGACAAAGACTTGCTATAAGTTTATTATCTGTGGCACTGGCGACATTGAGGTAAGGAATAATCAAGGCACGTTTAAAGTTGTGTGGGATGGAATGTGAGGTTAGAGATAAATTACATATAAGGATAATGGGTGGGCAGAGAACTGGACTGCCCAACTTGATTATTTTGAGATGTGTGGAATGCAATTCAGGAATGCAACTGCAATCCAGATTGTCAATGATTTTTTTTAACCCGAGACTTGTAATTCTTCTAATGTGAGGGAAGGTGTAATCTAAGTACTGACAGAATGGGATAGAAGGGTTTGGCGTAAGCAGCTTGTGGGACATGGCAAAAGTAAGGGTGGGAGGGCAGGCAATACTGTGCATAACATTAGCTAGAAGTTTGCCCATAAGGTGCTCTTCTGCGGGTAGTTTGGGAAAGCTTTGGAGTCGTAGAGGTGTTTAATAGCTGACCAGAAGTGTTTGGGGTGACTGAAAGTGGCTATTTGTAGGTCCCTGCAAGATTTAGCCTTCTGGCCATCAGTTCTGATTCTAACATCTTTGTGTATAAGGAGGAACATTATGCTTAGTCTCTTTTCCAGGCTTGGTTTCTGCTTCACATAACCTGTTTTCATTGGGGTGTAAGATAAGGTGAGTACCAGGCTGTTTGCATATTTTTGAGGGGGAAAAAGTCAATCCTGGCTAGAAATGAGCAGGTTATAGAAAGCAGACTGAGTGGTAGTAATGTCAGTATAGCTAAACAGGGAATTCCAGAAAATCATCTCTAGAGCTGAAATAATCCTTTCTACAGCAAAGTTGGAAATTTGTATAATAAAATTTTTATCAGAAGGAAGATTGCGCACCTTAAATGACCAGGAAATAGTGCAGAGAGAGTCATCGCTGACAGAACATGCAAAGTGAGCAGTTAGGGATGCTGGTTAGGGGAATGGCTAGATACAGCTTTCTGTACTTTGTGGTTTGGGTCTGGTGCCTTTGTTAATAAGATGTGTTATTGTAAAGTCTGCAGCTAGTCTGCTGAACTTATTATGCAGCATCCCAGACCAGCCTACATTTATGCAAAGATTTAACTGAGAGTGAGTTGCATACTTGTCACAGAAGAGAGGAGTCGGATATATATATATATATATATATATATATATATATATATATATATATATATATATGGGTATATAAAGGCAATGTACACTTTACTGTGAGTCTCTAATAGGATCTGAATCACCACACAGTCTGCAGCTATAAGGATTGGCAACAAATTGGCTGCATTGTCAACCAATAAGGCAGAGCCACCTCCTACCCTATATCAAGGTCTATTACTGTAGAACAGTGTGCATTTATCTTGGATGCACTTACAGATAGAGGAGTCAGGTTCAAGCCATGTTTCAGTAAAAGAAAACATTTTCAAGCATGTAATGTCTTTTTTTGTATGCTTCCAGTTCACAACCATACCTCCTTATGGTGTCCAGAGCTTTTCTGGGTCTGGCTTCTTTAACAAAGTGACTTACCATCTATTATACCATGATCCCCCCAAAACGTGCATGCTGATTGGCCAGCGTGCCCGTTGTAAATCGAGTTATACTAATGGAAAAAGGTCCGGTCGCCCGGAATTTTTTCCATTAGTAAACTCGTTTTTTTAAAACACTGTCTCGCTATGTTAAATGGGTTTAACATAGCGAGACAGCTTTAAAATAAGCAACGGAGATCTCCGTTGCTTATTTTAAAGCTGTCTCGCTATGTTAAACCCACTTAACATAGCCAGAGGGTGTTTAAAAAAGCAACGGAGAAAGCAAGATCTCCGTTGCTTTTTAGTGTTCGCTATGTTAAATGAGTTTAACATAGCGA
This sequence comes from Protopterus annectens, assembly GCF_019279795.1. Lineage (NCBI taxonomy): Eukaryota > Metazoa > Chordata > Ceratodontiformes > Protopteridae > Protopterus > Protopterus annectens. The sequence goes on from NC_056728.1 coordinate 270,900,539, forward strand.
GACAGTTTAAAAATAAGCAACGGAGATGTCCGTTGCTTATTTTAAACTGTCTCGCTATGTTAAACTCATTTAACATAGCGAACTAAAAAGCAACGGAGATCTTGCTTTCTCCGTTGCTTTTTACAACTCTGATATACTGCGCAGGCGCGCAGTACATCAGAACTGCCACGGATGCCAGACATCTGCGGAAGGGCAGTAAACAGGCATTATACTATGCCATTATTTAAGAAAAGTAATAGTTTCTTTTCTTAAATAATGTCATGGTATAATAGCAATAACCCACTTCTGGGTGTGGGTAATGCTAAATTTACCCACGGTTGGCTTTGTTTGGTCCCTCGGGACCAAACCACGCCAACCGTGGGTAAATTTAGCATTACCCACACCCAGGCGTGGGTTATTGCTATAATAATAGGCAGTATTAGGGAGGACAAGGAGTTACTAACAATATGATATCAAGACTGTTAGTCTAGGATGTCCTTCAGTGGAGAAATTCATCTTTGCCACTTATTATTCATATTTAGGTTCATATTTTCATAATTATGAAATCTACACGTTATTGAGATGTATGATGTGAAACACCAATGTGGGGGACAGGGCAATTCGCTATCAATGCTGGTTTATATTACACTGTAGTGGGAATACTGCTAGTTGTTTGTACAGACTGCTGAATGACATTAGGTGGAACTTTAGATGTTGCTGAAAAAACCTTCTTTGATATTTACATTGTATACTGCACATTGGGAGATATCCAGTATTATTAATTTTGATAATTATACAATTAAGCATATGTTTTCATATTTCTGTAAACACCTCAATAAACATGCATTTATAGATAAATTTCTTGTTGTCATGTAAAAACTTATGTCTGGTTAACAAAAATGTTCTAACAATATACGTCTAGGTTGCACAGTTTTCAAGACATGAACATCTGTTTGTGAAAGTTTAGAAAAAATATAACTTGTAGTTTGTGTACATTTTAACATATTACATGGAAAAGATTATGAATTCACTGACTATTATCGCTGTAAAGAATACTTCTTGCTGATAACATTGCTATGTGTACAGTTTTAATAGCTTTTATTGTTCACAAAATAATTACAGTTGTATACTGCATCCTTAAGTTTATTTTTCAGAAAATGCTCTGGAATTCAAGATGTGTATAGGTTGCTAGAGGTGTGGCATTCCATACCACATAGGTGTTAATGAGTTAAGAACAGCGACCCAAAGTTTGAATTAAGGCTAATTTCACAGCAAGAGCTTCTCCGGTTCGATTCTCAGCTGGATCGCCTTCTGTGCAGAGTCTGCCTGTCCTGTCTGCAGTCATGTGAGTTTTAAAGACATGCAGGGAGGTGCATGTGTGTGCGCTTTCAGTGAAGGCCGGGCTGGCAACTCGACACTGTAAAAACTCCAATGCCAATCAATCTGCGGACCGGTGATCCACTGTGGCAACCCCTGACTGGAAAAAGCCGAAAGACATTGCTTTTGTTGTTGATGCAGATGTTGCAATATGCTATGGGCAAGTGATTGAGTGAATCATTGTCTTCCAAGTTCCAGCATGGACCTGGGTTTAGTTCAATGTCATCAGCTGGAAGCAAAGTCCTTATAATAGTGATAGCTATAAAGAGATTAGCCTTAGCAAATGAGCATAAGGGGTGAATGTGCTTAAACACTTTAATAACATGATAGCAATTGTGCTTAAGTAGTGTAAAGTAAATTGATGTAGTAGGTCCACCAGCCTGAAATGGTTATTTCCTATGTAGTGTGGTTATGCTAGTGAGGAGATGAAGCTGACTGTGCATCATTATGGTTGGTAAACAAAAAGCAACTATGCTGACTAGGTTATGGTGAGGAAGGAAGAAAAGCAAAATCAGTAAGAGCATTTTGCAGACAATGTACTTGGAAAAAGGGGCTTATAAAGTATAGTTGTCAAGGATATATAGAAGAAATGCTCTGTGCATGTAAAGGTCATAACAGGGAGTTAATAAACACAATTTAACTGGGAAACAGAAAGATGAATTCTGACAACTGAGAAAATGCAGAAAAGGTCTGGGTATTTGGAGAAAGGGACGGTGACTATTTGACATTTGTTAACTGGGTTGGGTCCAACCGAGGAGCCATGAGCCTATTTTCAGTAGAGACCCGAAGAGAAAACCTCCAGTACAGAAACAATTTTAATACATAAGCAAAAAATACAGTAGGTAAACTAAAAACTTTAGATCAGTGAAACTTTTTTTTTTTTACAGCAAGAATAAAACTGTTGGTAATATGCAAGTCAGTCATTAACAGAACATTTCTAACACACAGATATTGTTTTAAAGGTTATAATTCTAATAGAGAGAGAGGAATTTAAAGCGGAGGAAAAATACATAATATACATGTAATGTGGAGCACAAGCTAAATGAGTGTAAATCATACAAGTGAGAGTATGTGTTGGAGACCAAACTAAGGTATGGTGGTGAGAGATGTGTACATGGTAAGAGGGAAAATACAATGGTGTAGCAGGTTAGGTAGGATCCTGACAGGGGCAAGACTTGGTGTTAAGTAGGTGTAGGCTAAATTCCTTTTTGAAGTGTCTCGGCTGGGGAATGGTTCCAATATGTAAAGGGAGTTTATTCCAGACCTGGGCTACAGTACATTTATAAAGTAGTTTATGAACATTTTTGTTAGGTTGATAAGTATCTAGGAGCTGCTGGTTGGATGTGCAGAGAGGATGAGTGGAGGTGTAAGGGGATCAAGGGAGGACAGGGATGGGCATGTGGATGGGTGGTTTAGTATAGCGTGTGTGATCTGAAATTGACAGTAGGAGCAGCTGGGGGGAATTCTAGCCATTCCTACCAAACACCCTGATATTGGGCAATTTCAATTACCCTACTATTAACTGGGAAAACTACTTGAGTACAAACTCCCAGGCTCAGCGCTTCCTGGAATTTATCAACTCAAATGCCCTGGATCAGCTGGTAAACTCCCCTACCAGAGGCCACAATATATTGGACCTGGTCATCACCAACATGGGTGACAGGTGTTCCGTACCGGAGGTCAACCTGTCACTGGTTAGATCAGACCATAAACTAATCACCCTGGATGCCCACACTCCACCACCACCCCCAACCAAGGAAACCACAGTGAAAAACTTTTCTAAAGCAAACTTCACCTTACTTAAGGCAGAGGTGGTAGGTTTCGCAGCACCCACGCTAAAGGATAACACTGCCCAAGATGCAGAATCCTTTACAATTGCACTCTGAGCACCTACAAGGATGCATGGATTGTGCCATCCCTAGCGAAACCAAGACTCACCCCCCTAAGAGAAGGAAACCAGTCCGGTGGACCCCTGCCATAAACAGGTTATACAACAGGAGGAGGAAACTAGTTCAGAAAAAAAACAAATCCCAAGAAGGAAAGACATCCCTGATCAGTATCAGTAAGAAACTAAGGTCCCTCATAAAATCATCCAAGGCTAACTTTGAAAGAAAAATAGCCAAGGATTTGAAAGATAACCACAAAGTCTTCTTTAGCTATGTCAAGAATCAAAGTGGCAACTCACAGATGTGCTCTGAGCTAGTGCAAAATAGCACAAAATATACTGAACCTACTGATATTGCCAACATCCTGGCAGATAGATTCAGTGCAAACTTCACCTCCCTCTCACCTTCAAAAGGGCCCACAACAATACCGGAAAAATGTAGTGTCCCGGAAATCACAGAAGCACAGGTGAAAACAGCCCTTTCAAAAGCCACAGGCTACGTGCCCATAGAATGGCTCACAGCAATGGTTATTACGCTCAACAAAGGAGGAGCCACAACTGACCCTGGTAACTATCGCCCCATAAGCCTGACCAGCCTGGTCTGCAAGGCTATGGAACGCATCATCATGGAACTCATTAACAAAGACATTGGGAACCTCTAAACACTTGACCAGACCCAGTTCGGTTTTGTTAAGTGCAGATCATGCCTACTAAACCTGGTTGACTTCTTCAAGACAGTCACCAAGGCCATAGATGGAAAGGTGGTTCACACAGCCTACCTTGATCTCACCAAGGTGTTTGACACCATTCCTCACTCGAGTATTATAGAAAAACTCACCAGCCTGAACATAAACCCCTACGTCACAAGATGGGTTGCCACCTGGCTTATAGACAGAACTCACACGGTAAGAATAGCGGGCTCCAGGTCCAACTCTAAACCAGTCACAAGTAGTGTCCCGCAAGGCTCAGTTCTGGGACCCCTACTGCTCGGCATATATTTCTCAGAAGTACAGGCAAACACAGGAGGACTGTGGCTAACCAAGTTCGCTGATGACTGCAAACTGGGAGCCATAACTGACTCTCCGGTTGACATGGACATCCTTCAAAAAGGCCTTACTGAGACAGACACCTGGTGTCAAAGTCATGGCTTCAAGCTAAATGCCAAAAAATGCATAGTCGGGATGTTGGGAAAAACAAAACACCCATGAATTACCACATAGGCGACAGCCCCCTTAATACAGGAGAGGTAAAAAGAGATCTGGGGACCCACGTAGATAGTAATCTCTCCTTTGACAATCATATTGCCAAAGTAGTTAGGAAATCCTTCTATGTGGCCCATCTAATTACTAAGGGATTCGCATCTAAAAGAGGTTACAGTGCCCCTCTACTCATCACACGAGACCCATCATAGAGTACAATGCCCCATTTGGGATGTACCTCACAAGACACTTCCAACAGCTGGAAAGACCACAAAATCACCTCACCAAGAGGATCAATGGCCTCAAACATATGTCCTATGCAGCCCAACTGAAAAAACTCTGGCTGTACTCAGTGGCATATCGCTTACTCAGAGGTGATCTCTGCCTGACTTAGAAAGCCATGTCCAACTCAGAATTGATGGACATGCCCCACCTAAAGAAATCCAAGTCACTGCGAGCCACGTGCTCTAGTGAGCTAAACCTCGCCACAACAATAAATAGAACATGCTGGAGGGATAGATTCCTGTCACAGGGACTCCCCATGCTTTGGAACAAAATTCCTAACTACATTAGGCAGAGCCCCTCACTAACACTCTTCAAGAGAAGCCTTGACGAGTGGATGGGTAACAGAAAATACACCCATGGGATCACTTCATTGGCTCTGCTTGACAGAGGCTCAGTTAATTAATCAATGGAGCGGTGAAAACCAACACACTCTGGCTAGGCTTATAAATGCCCTCGGGCAGATAGCCTATTAACCTACCTATGAACCATTGAAAAGAGTTGAGTGCAAGACAATGGTGAGAGTTGTAAGGGGATTTGGTAACAAACCTAGTTAATTTATGGTATGGTTGTTGGAGTTTAGGTAAGGTGATAGTCTGTACGTTAGTAAGGATTGGGGTAGCATAGAGGAGGGAGGGGAGGACGAGAGCCTTTAACAGGGAGCGTCTAGCATTTGAAGTAAGGAATTTTCTATTTCGGTAAAGTAGTCCTGTTTTTTTGGTAGGATTTTTTAATACTCTGAAGGATATGCAGGTTAAATTTTCGCTCATCTATGATGGTACCTAGGAGTTTGGTGTGGGGTTCAGGTTGTACGGTGGTTCTGTTAGAGGATGTGATAACAAAGGTTGATTTATGATCTGAGACTTCATATGTAATCTGCAATCAGCTTTAGGGGAAGGAAGAGGAGACGCATTTGAATGAATTGGTTGTAGTTTTTATTTATTTTTTTGAATAACTGTAAATATAACTAAGATTTGTGACTGGATTAAGTGGCTTGACTGGGAGGAGTAAGTGGCTATAAAAGAAATAATGTTGGGGTGGGTGAACAAAGCATGGCTGAGCAAAGCAAGGTCGTGAGGAATACCAGTGTTTAAGCTACACGGCCCATGACATTTTACTTTTTTAAATATTCATAAGTATATGCAAGCCAATAAAGTCAAACCCCACAAGCTGTAGATATGCAATGTTTCAGCCTTTTTTATACTCATTCATACAACAAAAGTGGATTGTTTGGCTACATTTCAGAAACGCACGGTTTAAAACCAAGTCTGATCTCCATAAACATTAAGGTACCTGCAAAATATCCTAAACAACATACAAGTAAAGGGTAAAAAGGTCACAAAAACAAACCATTCAGCAAACACTTCAAGAAAGACCAAGCCAAGCTAGTGTCTTCACTGTGTAATACCTTAAACCTCCTGTACTGTTACAGCATTAATGGCCTGAATGCACCCATAAAGACTTAAAGTAAAAAAAAGTAAAGGGCCTTCATAAACCATGTAGCTGAAACATTGATATGACATAAGGAATAATTTGCATATATCCCATGGGTCTCCACTACAGGGGGTTTATCATCATCATCAGAAAGACCAGCTTCCGACATCGAAACACTTTATTTCAAAACATGTAGTAAATAAATAAATAAATAAATGTGGATGAATGCATGCCAGAGCTAACAAATATTACATTATGAATTCTGTGAAAGAAAAAAACACATTAGATGCTTCCTCTTGTGTTTATACTTCATGCATACTTAAAGGTTGCACTTCACAATCTATCCTCCAGTAAATGAAATATGAAGTGAAAGGCAACTGCCTCAATTTCTCTTGTTATAACACCACATAAGGAGAACCTGATTTTTGCAGAACATCATAAAATATTTGTAGACTGCATTCTGTATTATTTTTGGAGATGTACCTGTTGTCTCCATGGTTTGCATTACTTGGGGATGCATTAAGCAACCTATCTGGCTCTGTGGGATAGGTTCACTGCAGTATGTCCATAGCCCAAAAGACTGCGCACTTTTTTAAAAAATTCAGTTAAGATCAAAAGGCTTGTGGTTCTTCCCCCGTACAAGGCACTTGGTTGAAATATCCAGGTCCACTTTTTGCTGGTTTTATAAAAATAATTATTTAACTGGTACTATTTGCTTATTTAAATTCTCAGAAAAAGTGCAAATCTGCTACTACTGACCCAATCCTCAGAGCTTGTTCATTAATAAATCTATATGACCATTTCAAATAAAATACCACCTTAATAAAGAGAAATATTTTCCCAGTGTTATATGGTGGAAGTGCATCTTCATTTGGCCTGGTTACCTCATTTTCAAGGCTTTAGTAGATGTCATCCATCAAAGTAGTGAGGCACAGAAAATCTCTGGTGTGTGCTCAAAGGCTTGCGATGTATTACTAATGCAAGATTTACAGAATGTTAACAAGGGAGGCTGCTTGTTTGCTTGACAGATCATCTTAGAATGGACTAGCAGTCACCACCTACAGTGTCTTTGCTAATGACAATAAGCTGGCATGAAAACCCTTGCCTAACAGCATTGGAGACACTAAAAGGGTATGTTTAAACTAGAATAAACCTTATTAGTGTTTTCTAACATAGTGTAAATTTTCTCTGCTGGCAGCAAAATGAAAGGATGGATCAATCAAGTCAATAGTGAGGAAACCTGACATACAGAGCATACCTAAAAGGTTTCATGTTGTGATCGTATTTATAAGAGATATTCGATCCCCAGCTGTTTCAAATCTGGATAGCAAAGATTACAATAGTTAAGCTCTGTCCGATGCACCTAACAGAAATGAGCAAGCCATAGACTTCTAAGTGACAGCCATCAAAAATATAATATGGGCCCCAAAAATGACAGCACTTAACATTCCCTGTATGTATAAATTCACACATTCAGGGTAGATGGCAGCAAAACATACATTTTTGCCCTCTGGGAGGCTGTAAAGTATGCCACTATCTCTGCTTCACTGACAATGGGCATGCTTTGTGTATTTATATTCTGTTTGTGCTTACCAAGCAGTGCCCCAGGCCAGCCCACACCTATGTCATTAACTCATATCCAGTGAAAATGCTGTATTGTTTTTCTTTGGTTTGATTAGTCCATATATCATTGATGACACAGCAGTTTTCACTCAGCATCTACGATTTCCACAAAGTTAAAGCACTGTTTTTCTTATGCTATGTATCTATGCTCAGCAGAAAAATCAGCAATTGCATTTGTTTATTCTCATTGCATTCATTAAACAGGCAAATCTATGCACTCAGGAACACTGTCTGGTTAAGACAAATAAGCTTGCCCCAGGTTTGCTGTATTATAGATGTTTCACTGTAACATGTCATCTACATGTCTATTAGACAATGTCTAGCCAAAGTGTTATAATGACACAACATGACTACACCATATACACACATGCTTCATGAGTAATCTACTACTCCCTGTATGACTCACTGGATTCCTGGGTATGAGGACATTTTTGTACAACAGCTTAACCCTTTCTTCTGGGTAGAGGGACATGTAACCTGCATAACTGTGGGGCCTCAGTATATTTCCCTTATGCAAGTATATACTCCCACACACTTGCTCAATGAAGGCTACTGCCCACTGGCAGCTTGGTACACCAAATGTCCACTTCCAAGTCATGTACACTGCCTCCTGCCACTGAATGACTACTAAAGCACTCTGTTTGCTATTCCACCCCTCCCCCCTCACATACACAGTGAGTATACTCATCATTCCTGCCCACTCCAAGTACTTGGGCCAATAATTCAGTAAGGGTCACTGGGTCTGTAGTCAGGGGTTTATCCCTCTACACCACTGGAGCTAGGAAACTGTAGTAATATTAATATGGGCAATACTGATTGCCTCTGATCAGTGACATATTGTGTGTGTGTGTGTGTGTGTGTGTGTGTGTGTGTGTGTGTGTAGGGTTCTGCCTTTAATATTATCAAGTACATGAGATTTCTACAGCCAGTAGTGTTTGCACTGGTTCAGTATAAACCGTACACAGCTGCAGTAAGGTAACAACAGGAGAAGTTGTTTGTTCTGCTAACGTTTTCTACAGTAGGGCTCAGACAGTCAAAATCCACGTTATTTTCACTTTAAGACTTACTAAAAGTGACAAGCTATGAAAAACATACTGCTACATTTGATGCCATAGTGTACTGTTGCAATGACTATGACATACATCTGTCCTATCAGTACTTTGTAAATTTAGTCAATCAAATATGCCTACAATGCAGCATAATTTATTCAACTTTTTTACTGGTCAATCATGTCAGTCATCCAAATTTCCATAGGCCATTCTGTGTGTGTGAGTGTGGGAGGGGGGGTTGCTGCCATGCTAAATTCAAAGCAATACAAATCATATTGTCAAAAGCACTACTGTTTGCCACTCATTATTCAAAAAGTGTGATATACCCAACTGCATTCTGCAGAGGGGAGGTTTACTGGCTTAGTTTGCTAAAAAAAATACACCATTATGGACAGCGACTGTATAATGCATCAGAAATGTCTGCTATCTCAATAGCACATAAGTATGGTGCAGAAAAGGTGGTGTTGCTCTGTTACATTTGAAACATGGTGAAGTGTGGGCAGTTTTTAATCACCAGTGCCATTATGACAAGTGTTTAAACTATGGTGCAAAAGAAACAAAAGTAAATAACCAAAGGTATGGGTCGTTTCCATATGGTCTGTCATGCAAGCCTTCTGCAGCCAAATGCACTGCTATATTTTGTGTGTGCATGGGTGGGGGTGGGGGAGTTGCTGCCTCTGTATTACTTTTTGGAGTAAGACGAAACATGACTAGAGCTGGTGTTGCTAGCATCTGGTCATTTATGCATGCCTTGCTCTCCTCAGTGGTAGTGTGGTAGGAAGGTATCTATTTATATCACTTCAAGCGAGGTAAGATCTGAGTCACTGGCGGTTCCAGGAGTTATAAACATTATCAATAATTTCATTTTTAAAGAGCATCTTCATTAAACATCTCAAAAAGACGAAAGAATAATATTGTACAATATAATTTTGATGAGATCCAATCAGTGATACACAAAACACACTTAAAAGTAACACACAGGAAAGAACATATATCAATAGGATGACCTACAAAAAATATTTTTAACATTTTTGCAATATATATTAGTAACACTGATCTCGCTTACTTAAAACCTCTGCTTCACATATCTAATCAGAATAATTTATTCAAACTGCTGACAGAAAAGTTATAGAAAACTTAGATTGACATAACACGCTACTCTGAAATTTATGGAAGATTTGCCAACAGCAACCCATCATTGTATATTTTATGCTCTCACTGGTGAATCAAGTTTGACTTTATTTTTTTTTTCAGTTTGTTTTCCTACAGTCTTTATCACAGAAAGTTGCATAATCCTCGTTTCGTAAGTTTGGAGTGTAAAATCATGAGAACTATTAGAAATCCTTTTACTCTGAAACAGGAATTTCTATACTACACAATGTAATAGAACACACTTTCTTCTCTTTTTTATGAATGTATTTGGCATGCTTCTCCTATTATAAAGAGAGTCTTAAAAGGCCACACTGCTGAAAATTATCATTGTTATTGTCTATTTATATGTCTTTAACTGTCGTTTTGTGTTATGTAATTCTTTAGTTGTTTCTAAGTAGGCATGCCCTAATGCATCCAGTCAGTAAAAAAAAAATCTACAGTTCATCTTTAAACAAAAATCCCATTCTCAAAACAGGCAAACATTATAACCTAATATGTATTCTTCCATTTTTTACCACTAGAAAGTACAGTTATGTACACTTACCATAAATGTAGATGTTCGAGTGTATTCACTGTTGCAGTCATCACACTTGGGTTATCTGCCTGCAGGTAGACCTCAGAATACCAGAGACTTAGTATTTCTGTGTTGGTTGCTGTCGCTCCAGGACTGCCGTCAAGTCGTTGGGTATAAAAGCAGGCAACCGACACCATTACATCAGTTTTTCTTGCCCCAAATGTCAGGAGCCCACCAATCGGGAGCCAAGCTATGGTGGGAAAATCACCACCAGTAAAAATTAAATACCAATACCCCTGCAAGGAGTGAGTAATATACACATAGAGGAGAGAGAGAGAGAGAGAGAGAGGGGGCTGGAGGGAGGGTAACCAGGACTGCTACAGTGAATACACTCTAACATCTACATTTATGGTAAGTGTACACAACTGTACTATGTTTTTCGTGTTTCACTGTTGCAGTCATCACACTTGGGTTGATTCCCAAAGCTGAAGAAAGGGTGGAGGCAGTCAACAAAAGTTTGGGCTGGCTAGTATGCCCTACAGGACTGCAGTTGCAAAACCCACCCTGGATTTGGAAAATGTAGGCAGGTGGTAATGCTTGGTGAATGTGTGTACAGAAATCCAGGTAGCAGCCTCCAGAATGTCCCTGGTAGGGACTCTCCTGAGGAATGCTGTAGAGGCAGATGTTGCCCTAGTGGAATGTGCTCTGACCCCTGAGGAGTTGGTTTCCCATGGTGTTTGTAGCAGAAATGGATGCAGTGTGCTATCCATTTGAAAATTGTCTGTTTTGAAATGGCCTTGCCCTCTGCCCCTGGTGCAAAACTGAGTAATAATTGGTTAGAATTCCTGAAGGGCTTAGTGCCATCCAGGTAGAATCTGAGCTGTCTGTGCACATTCAAGGAGTGCAGAATCCTTTCCCCTTTATTTTGAGGATTAGGGAAGAAGGTCGGAAAATGGATAGATTGGTTGAGAGCCACAATGGACACCACTTTAGGCAACAAGGAAGGATTAGTCCTGAGGGAGACCCTATCAGCATGAAAAATAACGAAGGGTTCCACGGCCATAAGTGCTTGTAGTTCAGACACTCTTCTAGCTAAGTGATGGCCAGAAGCAATGCTGTTTTCCAAGAGAAGAATTGTAACTCCGCTGATGCTACAGGCTCAAAAGGGGGCAGTGTGAGCTTTTCCAGTACAAAGTTAAGGTTCCAAGCAGTGGTGGGTGCTCTCCTTGGTGGCCTTAAGTTGTTTACCCCTCTCAGGAACTGTTTGATGAGAGGGTGAGAGAAGAGGGGTGGCTCAGTCTTGTAATGAGCAGAGATGGCAGAGGCATGGATCTTAATGGAGGAGAAGGATAGGCCTCTGGGGAGTAGATCTGCTAAGGAATCCAGGATTAGAGGTAGGAAGGACAGAGTTGTGTCCTCTCCTTTAGACTGAATACAGGAGCAATACATTTTCCACTTATTAGTATAGGATTTCCTTGTACTGGGTCTTCTGGCTTCAAGAATGACGTCCAGCACCTGCTTGCTTAGGCTGGTCACTGGGGGAGAATTCAAGGAATAAGCCAGGCTGCAAGATTCAGGGTTTGCAGTTGCAGCTGCAAGATCTGTTCCCCTGCTGAGTGAGGAGGGTCGGGCTCTGGGGTAAGTACCAGGGTGGCACCGGTGACAGGCTGCGCAGTAGTGGGTACCAGTGCTGGTGTGGCCAGTCTGGGGCAATCAGGATTGTCCTTGGTCTGTCCTGTCTTATCTTGAGCAATATTCTTGAGAGAAGGGGCAGAGTGGGAAATGCAGATTGAGAGGTTTGCCCACTGGAAGGATAGGGCATCCACTTTCCAGGCCCTGCTGTGAGGTGTCCTGGTGCAGAATTTCCTGAGCTGGTGATTGCAGGAGGCAGCAAGAGATCCACCTCTGGGGTCCCCCATTTCTGAATCAGAGGCTGAAGGTGCTGGGCTGTAATTGCCACTCGTGTGGGTCTAGGTGATTTCTGCTTATGTCGTCTGCCAGTGTGAGCTTTGTTTGCCTGGCAGAAATTGAGCTTGACCATGTTTCACAGGGCCATGGCTAACCTGCAGAGTGGGTAATAGTGGGTTCTCCCTCTGCTTGTTGATGTACCACATAACTGTGGTGGTGTCTGTTTTTATTAGCAGGAGCCCTGGTTAGAGTACAGATCTGAAAGCTGTTAGAGAGTGCTGAACAGCTAGCATCTCTTTTTGGTTGATGTGCATATGAATTTGACTTGGGCTCCAGTGGCCCTGAATGCACTTGTCATCCAGGCGTGCCCCCCAGGCATTGTCTGATGCATCTGTGGTTAGGGTCTGGACGGTGTGGGGTTGAGTAAAGGGAAGTCCCTTGTTGTGGTTGCATGCTGCTGCCTGCCAAAGAACCTCTCTTCTTAGACAAGGTATGATAGGAATGACATTTTCCAGGTCCTAATAATGCTGGTACCAAAAATCTTTTTAAGTACCATTAAAGTTTCCTCATATGCAGTCTGGCATATGGAATTAGTAGGATGAAAGAGGCCATGAACCCTAGGGCCTGCAGGATTTTCCTTGTGGATAGCTGGGTTCTGGTGGCCATTTGAGTGAGGTAGTCTGTCAGATAGGCTTATTTTTCTGGAGTAAGGAATGCCATCTGGGATGTGTGTCCAAGCTTGCTCCCAGGAATACAATCTTTTGACTGGGGACTAGCTTTGATTTCTTTTCGTTGATGGTGTAAAGGCCTATGTTGTGGCAAATCTAGAAATTCTCTGAGTCTCTTTTTGGACTGAGGATAGTCTTGGCATTCCCAGTGGAAATGCTCTCTTAAAGTATGTAAGGTTTCACCAAAAGAAAAATCCTCTGGAGGAGAAGCAGATGGAATGGATTCCTCTGTATCTGAATCCTCATAAGCAGATAAAGGCATGTCTTCATAATCACATACCTCAGAGTTGTCGGACTCTTCATCTGTTAAAGCTGCTGGGGCAGGTCTCTTTTTCTCTTAGCAGGGGAAGGCTGACTTCCCATAATCAGCATAATAAGGTATTCTGCCATTTTAAGCATTTGATGTTGTGGCAAGGAAGCAGGTGCTTGAGTTTGGGTCGTCGTTTTTTTAGGCGTAGCTCGTACTCTTGGCCTTAGAAACTTGGGTAGTTTTAGACAGAACTGAAGATGCAAAAGAAGTTGTCAGTTTGTGTCGAATATTGGTAGTGCGAAGAAATTCCTCAAAAGCTGGTGCCTGCTCAGCGGCTCCAAACCCATCCAAGGTAGAGACATCCACAGGTTCCGTAGTCAAAGAAGAGTCGCGTGGCATACCAGACTCTGAACAGGTCTCGTTAGAGGCCTGCGAACCCAATGAAGTGGGCATCAGGGGCTGCAAAAGCGCCTGAGTACCAGCAAACTGGTGACTAGCTTAACAGAAGTGTCGTCAGCAGTTTTGGAACTGTGCAGTCTGTCTCTGTCTTTATCCTTACGTCTTTACAGAAGATCGGTAGTCGGATGGCTTATCAAAGCCATTTCGGAATATGGAGATTGAGAACGAACGTATTTAGCAACAATAAGGGCCTGATGACGAACAGTTCGGGCGTTGAACAAGGCACAAAACTGACAGCAAGGTACGTTGTGGTCTGGGCCTAAACAGGTGATGCAGTAAGAATGGAAATCTCGGTATGGTATTTGCTTTCCACATGCGAGACAATCGTTAACTTTTTCTGATATCGGTTAGAGCAAGAAAAAAGGATCCCCAATGGGGTACTTAGCTTTAGAAGACTTCAGGATGATTCAATTCGGATACGAAAAATCAGGTAGCTGCCGACCGGTACTTGTGCAAACTGCTTCTCCTTCAGGCTCCTCGGCAAGAAAGACTGATGTAATGGTGTAGGCTGCCTGTTTTTATACCCCTGACGACTTGACAGCAGTCCTGAAGCAACAGCAACCGATGCAGAAATACTAAGTCTCTGATATTCGGGCCGACTGAGGGCTGCCTGCAGGCAGATAACCCAAGTGTGATGACTGCAACAGTGAAACATGAAGAACATCAGAAATTCCCTTATACCTAATCCAGCCTTCACTCAGCTGTAGCCAGAAGCAACATCCACAGGCATCTGCCCATGGTATCACAGCACACATCGCCTCACAATAACACACCCACCAAGTCTATTTGTCTATTCTCTTGCATTAAAGTGCAAGTCATCCTATAGTATTCCAATACATCTTTACATTTAACAGGCAGTTCACCTCATTGTACATTCCAGCAGGGAAAGACTAATGTCAATTTCTACCTTGAAGTAAGCAATCTGCCATTAAACATCTGCAGGAAAGTAAAAGTAAAGACATAACATCAAACAACTTTACCATTCCCTGTGACCATATGGATAATAGAAGTCCAGATCAAAAAGGAATGCGAAAAGACTGAACAAAACTACTGACTATTCAAAGAAAATGAGTGCAGCTTTTTAGTCAATGAATAAACTTGCACAAAACACCAGGGTATACGACATCAAGATATAGTCAACCATCCAAACTAATATAAATCATCATTTCCACGACACTGCAAATTGCTACCCTAACTACAGCCAAACAAGGCACACCACACATTAGTCAGTAGTAACTTCTGCTGCCTCCCCCAGAAGAGAAGGCAAACAGACTTGACCACACCACTCAGCTAATATTTAAAATTCCTTCTAATATTCAAAACTGCTTTCAATAACCTTGATCTAAAATACTGTTAGCCACATTTTGCCTAGACAATTATATGAACACTCTATCTATCTACAAACAAGCTGAGCATAGTTAATTTGACATCATACATTTTTAGTGCTTATAAAATCCTATTCAAACAATTTCAGAGTGCACATATACACTAACAATAAAATCCTCCTTACATATACACGTCAACCTCCTTTTTCCTATTTTCTACATAGTGTCGAGTGTTGCATCCATTATTGCTCTCTCTCTCTCTCGATAAAGTGCCACTCTTCCTTCTTTGACAGTCATACCAGACTGTCACAGGTCTTTTCGCACACAATTCATTCCTTTTATGGACATCCCTGCTTCCTCTTGCCTTTTTCCTCTCTCTCTCAAATCTTCTTCATCAAATTGTCTTCTGCTTTCTTGCACATTTGGCCGAATCATCACAGTCTGTTCTCTGGCTTTTTCTATAATCATAGATACTTTGGTTTCTGCTCTGATGTCCTCATTTCTTCTCCTGTTCCACAGTGTGCATCTTGCCACCTATCTCAGACACTCCAACTGTGTCACTTCTAATTTACTCAGATGCTCTGCTTTCACTGCTCAGGTTTCTGTACCATACTATTAATATTAGTATTAGTTGCACCACTATTTCGTACATCTTACTTTTCAGCTCCTTTGACATTCTTCTGTCACACACTACCCCTAACTTTCTGTGTTAGGTGGCTGCAGCCCTTCAGATTCTAGCTTAGATCTCCTCATTCAGACTTCTCATTTCCTCAACCACCACTATCAGATAGCTGAAGTTGTTAACCCATTCCACTATTTCCCTTCTATCTTAGTTTTTAGCTTTTGCTGCTTTTCTCCTTTTGCTGCCATGACATCTCCTTTCTGTACTCAGTTTTGATCCACTGTGCCTTCAGTTTTGCATAACATTCCCTTATCAATTGCTGGAAGTTCCTGTTCAGTCTGCTTGTAAAGCCACATTTTCTGCATGCACCAGCATTGTTGACATGCCTCCAGCAACCTGTTTGCTAATGTAGTTCATCACTCGTATGAACAGTAATAAGCTCAGTGCTGAACCTTGATGCACACCCACTCCCACTGGGAACTCCTCTAAGAGTCCTAACAGTGTTCTTACCTGTGTCATTGGGTCCTTGTATATTGCCAGCACTAATTCTACCAATGCTTCTAGGCCTTTAGATCATTAGCTTATTTTGGGACCTTGTCATATGGTTTCTCCAAGTCTAGGGGTGCCCAGTTTGACTCTCTCCTCATCTCTATTTTCTTCACCATTATCTATCTCACTGCAATCATCACCCTTGGCCTTGTGGCCTGGGTAATGACTGAAAAAGGTATATGGACCCATCCTCTTGCACAGATAGCAAATGTTAAAAAATAAAAATAAATAAAATAAAAAACATTTTTCACTTCATCAGGTAGGAGTTTTGTGTATTGAGCTCCTGGCCTCCATGAAGAATTAATCTCAGATCTCCCAAACGTGGAGTCTTATAAAACTGAGATTAGTTCAGCTATGGTACCCATGTTTCTGCAGTAGGAGAATGCAGGGAAAAGAAATGGGTTCTTCTTCAGAAATGTATCAGTTGAATAAGCTATTCTTGCCTTGGCCACTGAAGACCTAATACTTTGTAAGGCATGATATTTAAAAGAACACACAGAGGAGCTACCTGATCCAACCAATGCAGGAAGGAATGGTCACTAAGGCATGTGTACAACGATGCAGATAATTGTCTGCTGAGGGCTGGCTTTTGATGAAAAAGGCTCACCTCTCGTTGTTTTTATTTCTCCATGATCTGTATGGGCACTTTCTTGTTTAACCTCCATTTATGCTGACTGTCTATGCTCCTGTTCAGCTAACTTGCTAGAACATTCTGTTGTTGTTGAGTTATAAGAAAAGCAAAAGTTTGAGACATTTTTAACTCATTATAATAAAGGCTCATATTAAAAAAATTAATCAGATAGAAAAGCTTGTTGTGAAGCTTATGCTAAATGTTCCTTCTGTCCTCGTGTGCTAAACTGTTTTATATCAATAAATGCACACAGGTTTTTTGAAACAAGATAGTTTATTACCCGCAATCATGACTGGGTGGTTTACCTTCTGATGTGTATGTGGGACAGATTACATGTATTGGAAAAGACAAAGCCGTACAACTAGGTGATATTAGGTGTATGAGGGGAAAGTGGCCTATACAAACACTCATTACACAGGACAGCTACATATAGATTTATTGGAATGGACGGGGTGTGAGATACTGCTTTTTTGAATAAAAAAGTAAGTTTTTAAATGTTAAAGAGAGGAAGTGGGTTATCCACTTAGGATATTATTTTCACTTGGTGTGAAGGCTAAATATTTATAACTATTAGTCTAGTATTTTGTACATCTGATTCTGTACAGGGTAGCTCCTCTGGTTAACTTTCTTAGAATTGTTTTACATATTTAATAATCACTGAATTTTTGCAAATGATTATAAAGTTTTATAAAACTTTGCACTGTTTTTTACCTGTAGCACTGACAAAGCTGTTACAATGAAACACTGAGTCTGCTACATTTTTTTATTAAAGAAAGAATTTCACTAATTTGGTACTGGTTTCTTTTTTCTTTTTTGTACATATATATACACACATGTATATATGAGTGCTTTTAGTTGAACGAGTCTACCACTGTCACTTTTAGTTGAAAGAAAAATTTGTCCATGTTTCAGAGGTGTCGAAGTGGGGAAGACGGACTGTTCCTTTTGAGTGAAAGCTCTACTTGTATAAAGGTAGGTGGTGTTTTGTTCTAATGTCAAATCTTTCTAAAATACTGTAAGGGTGTGTGTTTGAGTGCCTGCGGCTCAATGTTGGGGCTAGTAATTAGGATAGATTTAGTGTTGTGTGTGTGAGTGTGAGTGAGTGAGTATAACTGAGTGTTTCTGGTACAGAGTTGGATTAAGGGCTAGGGTAGATGATAGCTTTTGTGTTGTGCATATGTGAAGTGTGTGTGTGTGTGTGTGTGTGTTGTGTAGTGGTACTGTTAGGAGTGGGTATTTCTTAATGTGAAGGGTTGTTATTAAAGACAGCAGCAGCAGAGTTAAGTTTAGAAATAGCATACGTGAAAGGTGGTACATGTGGTGGGGGTAGGTTCGAAGAATTAGAAATTTTTCTTGAGCTCACAACAATATCTGAATTTTAAAGTGCTGCTGTTTTACAATTTTTCTCTTTAAGAGGACTATTAATTAAATAAGTTTAAGCCTTTGTCATCCTGTGACGTGCAAGAATATGGGAAAATAAAACTCTAGAATTTTCCACTAACTCACAATAAAGTATACACTGAATTTCAGTATCTTCAAACTTATATTTTCTGCTAAAAATTTCTATCCTTCAACAACTTCTGCAGGGGGATGTACTAGACTATTTGTCTACTGGGAATTGTACTTTTGTAATACTGAACACACAAACACTTGAATACAAATATATTGCTTCAGTTTTGGCAAACTATTTTCTAAAACCACTTATCGTCTTGATGGTCAATAAATAAAACAGAGCATATGATATATGGTCTAACCTCATTGAGATGTATGTTGTTACTGGCACTTCTTTAGAAAATATACTACAATACACACGCATCATTACATCTGCATACCCACATCCAACGTATACCAAAATCACGAAACCTTATGTGCATTCAGTACACAATATGCATATGGCAATGCTGCTTCTATTTTTGCTTAGGCCAAACAGCATTAATAATATAACAAGTCAGTTTATTTAGATGCAATTTCGTTGAAGAGGAAAACTCTTTTAAACTGGCCCCTTACTTTACAGTAGTGCAGTACTGGAGATGGTACATGTAGGGAAGAGGATTGATACAATTTAGATATCAAAATACAACTGTCACTGTGTAAAAATGGAACATTTCTTTAATTGTTGTTTACACTTATTTCATTGCCATAGTACCGCATGCACAGTCCCATGTGTATACTCAATTCTGAGTCTACTGAAACTATACTTCTACTAAAACTATTTGTCAGTCAGTCTTGTATATCTGGAGCTTTTCTCCTTTTGAATGTAAGCAGCTTCTGTCCCACTGGAACTCCTGGTCAACTAACACAATAAAACAAATGTAACAATACCTTCCTAAGACAGTCCCATGGTTTAGAGGCATAAAGCTCGGACTGTGACCCAGACAATCTGTGCTCTACAAGCTGCGCAGGCACTGCAGGGGATGGGTGAGTGGCTACTGCTAGCCTATCTTTCTAACCTTTGTTTGAGGGGAAGTAGGCAATCTAGGCTCACTGCTTGAGTGACACACAAAGTTGGGAGGGGGATCCTCATGGTCCAGCTGACAAGCTCACTCCCTACAGCCCAACTCTCATCTCTTTGGGGAACAAGTGGGTTGATGAGGACCTCTATCCATGGAATGAGTAGCTCATAGTGCTCTCGTGGCTTTTAGGTGCCTGGCTCTTGCCCGGAGAACTGACAAATGTGTTAGGTGGAAGAAGGCAGGACAGCCACTGGACAAACACCCATGACAGAAGACAAAATGCTTTCTCAGCACTACAATGTTGCTGAAAAACAAAACAGCAGAGCACTCAGACTTGCAAGAGGAGAGCAAACTACTCTATAAAATACTTTCTGTACCTAAAAAGTATTTTATTACCAAAGCACTAGTAGTTATATAAATACATATTTCTGATCAACAATGTAGACTGCACTGCACAGAAAATATTAACTGTGCATCTACTGAACACAACTGAATCAAATTCACCAAAGTATATGCAATATTAGCTAAAATACATAAAAACTTACGAATTAGACTGGAAAGATGTCACAGAATGCAGCTTAGGCAATCTGAGTTCACACTGCTTTCTTGGTATTTGAGGGCTGGCCAAAGGAGAGAATATACAGCCGGAAATATAATACACCTCCCTTGGGAGGGTGAACTGGGTAGATGCCTCTGGCTTCCCTGGTGAACATGGCAATCCACAGGAATCTTCCACCAGGTTGCAGAATTCTACAAGATGTATAACCTACATTAATTGGCCCAGAACTGCCTTTGTAGCCCACAGCATATAACAGACAATGAAAATGGAAATACAGCTGAGGGGTAGTAGTTGGAATTTGAAAACACTAAGCATATACCTTCCCATGCTCCATGTCTTTGTTTTTATATTAGCAATCTTCACTTTATTTTCAAATGTTAACTCATAAAAAGGACTTCACTTATGTGAGGTTAAATTATACATCTGGGAAACAGAAAAAAAAATTAAGCTTGTTTCCTGCCTTTCCTGTTAAGTGGTATAGACTATTTGTAGGCTTCTGAGCCCCCAAGCCCTTCTGTGTTGGAGGGAAGCCTTCTAGCTTAGTTTTTTTTTCTTATAACTAGCCAGTTTTCTAGTTTCAGCACTCAAATCTGTTTCTTTGATCTCAGCACTTGTTCAGAAAAAAAAAAAAAAAATTCATCTGCTTTTACTGTACTTGTGTTTCTATCTACTTTATTTTACTTTTGCATCATCTTAAAAGTACTCAGTTGTATTTATTACTGCTTGGTGTAACTCATTCTAAGCCTTTTGGTTTAAACACTTGGGCTTCGGACCAGTTGTTTTGCACTGAGAGGGTTTGTGGTCTGCACTGTAGTGGAAGAACAGGTAGCTTACATCCTTCTAGGTTGGGAACTGCTGATTGAGGGCTCAGTGTCTGTTATACTAAAAGTGTATTAATTCTGGTTTAAGCACTTGGGCTCTTTCAGGCCAGTTATTTTACATTAAGAGGGTTTGTGGTCTGCACTCTTGTGGGAGGAGAGGCTGGACTCTGCCCTTCTGAGCTAGGAATTTCTGGTTAAAGGCTTATAGTGCATGCATATCTGAACTGCTTCTTACTGAAGTTGGTGCGCCTTGTTTGCTGTGGCATAGACTGGATTCGGGCCTGCTGGATCTAGCTTTGTTTGTGTAACTTGAGCACTAATCCAGGCATTCTCTAAAGTATTCAATTGTATTTATTACTGCTTGGTAGTAACTTGATTAAAGTGTAGCTATCATTCTGTCTTTTGGATTAAGCACTTGGGCTTCAGACCAGTTGTTTTACATTAGGAAGGTTTGTGGCATGCACTGTGGTGGCAGGACAGGTAGCTTTCATCCTTCTAAGTTGGGAAATGATGATTGAGAGCCCAGTGTCTGTTATTCTTAAAGTGTATTAGTTCTGGTTTAAGCACTTGGGCTTCAGGCCAGTTATTTTACATTAAGAAGGTTCGTGGTCTGCACTCTTGTGGGAGAAGAGGCTGGACTCTCCCTTTCTGAGCTGGGAATTTCTGGTTAAAGGTTTATAGTGCCTGAATATTTGAACTGTATCTTACTGAAATTGGTACACCTTGTTTGCTGTAGCATACACTAGATCCAGGCATGCTGAATCTAGCTTTGTTTATATGCTTGTTGTTTGTTTGCTTGTTATTTCCCTGGAATGCTAATTCCAACTAATACGCGGCTTCTCAGCGCTTCTGTGGATCACTAGTGATATCTGCATTGCTTACTGTACTTATTTCCTTGTTTCACTTGAAAGAAAGTTACTGTTTGTCGTTTCTGCATTTAAGTTACTTGTAACACATTGCACTTAAGTTACCTAGCACTTGCTCACTAAAGCAATTATATAAGTCAGCACTAAAAATTAAAAGCACTACACCCTCACTCCCCACTGGCCCTTGTTTTCAATTATTAAGGAATTCCCAATATTATTCTAGCATGTCCAAAGGTCAGTTGTCAATCTCCTCTCCGGTCCAGCTGGTGAATCTGGGAATCTTGAGGCAATGTTACAATTGCCTCATGTACACAGACAACTCTCTCCTCCTCCCAACAAATTCCAACACATGTGAGAGATGCAACCATATAGCCAAACTGGAGGCTAAGCTCTCTCAACTCAGTACTGGCATAACCAGTCGGGAGGAGAAGGAAACCACACTCACTACAATTCCAGTCTCACATAGACCTACCACGACAGCAAACCAAACACATAATCACACAAAAACATACTCAGAGGCTCTAAATAAAGATCTGCCTAAGCAGCAGAGACCTCCAAAGCAGACACCCAAGCAACCGCTACCCCAAAACAAAACACGTGCAACACATATCTCACAAAGCCAGTGTGCCTAACAGTCACAGTCCTTAAGACTAAACAACACACCTGATACACTTATAATAGGTGACTCTATCGTCAGGCACACTGACGTCCCGCTCACCAGGCTGAACAAGGAGAGGGTCACGGTGAGCAGCCTGTCGGGCGCTAGGATCCGCCACATAACACAAGCACTCAGGTCACTCCAAGGCAAGTACAAATATGACTCAGTCATTGTCCATGCTGGTGTGAATGACCTGAGATGTACCTCCCTGGACTACATGAAAAGAGACATAAAGGAGCTCTCTGAGCATGTAGCCCAGGCCGGTATGACCCTGACCTTGAGTAGCATCTTACCCTCACCAAGAATGATGCCACAAGATGATCAATTTCAACAATTGGCTTAAGTACTGGTGTCATTCAAAGGGGATCCAATGCCTGTCAGCTTGGGATGATATGCTTGACAAGCCACGATGCTTCGCTAGGGACGGCTTGCACCTGTCACCCTGGGCTGGATATTGGCAAAGGCTCTTGCTACCCCCATAGTGCCTTTTTTAGGCAAGGTTCAAAAGACAAACCCACCTCCATAGGTATCACAAGGGATAAGAAACTAAGAGTAATGCTACTCAACGCCAGAAGTCTAAACCTCAAGATGCACTTTTCGAAACTCTCTTTAGCATGGAGAACATCGATATCTGTGCAGTAACAGAAACCTGGTTCAAGGCTCCCGAGAGCACCCAGCACTACCAGGTTATACCTCATACCATGCTTTTCGGCCCCAAAACTTGGACCGAACCACAAAAGGAGGGGGAGTATCGATATTCATCAAAGATGCCCACACCTCCAGGTTGGTGGCAAAGCACGAAGCATCAGAGACTATCCATGTGCAACTAACAGTGGGTAAAACTGCCTTTCAGTTTATAGCCTGCTACAGACCACCCTCCCAAACCCAGGAACCCCACTCGGCCTTCCTGAGAACACTGGAAAATATGAAGGTCTCTCCAAACACCATTATATTGGGCGACTTCAACTACCCAAACATAGACTGGGAGCATTACTCTAGCTACAACACCCTAGCCCAAAGGTTCCTAGAATTTATAAACTCAAATGCTATGGAACAACTTGTTACCACTCCCACAAGAGGGGAAAACATACTGGACCTGATCATCACCAAGATGGGGACTCTATGCTCCAGACCAGAAGTGTATCCCTCACTGGTAAGATCAGACCATAAACTAATCTCACTGGATATTCACATCCCGACCCCACCCCCTGCCCAGAAAACCACAGTGAAAAACTTCTCTAAAGCAAATTTCACACTCCTCAAAACCGAGGTGGAATCCTTCAAAGCCCCCAGGCCTGTGGAAAATACGGCCCAGACAGCAGAATCCTTTATAAACGCATTCTATGAACACCTTCAGGAATGCATGGATCATGCGATCCCAAATAAAACCAAGACCCAATCCTCCAAAGGCAGACGTCCTGTCTGGTGGACCCCAGCCATAAATAAACTATACAATAGAAGGAGGAAGCTACTAAATGATAGAGCAAAATCCCAAAAAGGGAAGGCATCACTGATCAGTATTAGCAAAAAACTACGGGCACTCATAAAATTGTCTAAGGCCAGCTTCGAGAGAAATATTGCACAGGACACTAAGGATAATCACAAGGCTTTCTTTAGTTATGTTAGGAACCTGGGTGGTAATTCCCAGATATGCTCAGAATTAGTCCAAAATGACAAAAAATACAGTGAACCCACAGACATTGCCAACATCCTAGCTGACAGGTTCAGCGCAAACTCCCCCACCCCACCAAAAGGGCAAATATGTATCCTATCAGAGTACTGCCCCCCTAACATCTCAGATGCTCAGGTAAGAGCCGCCCTCTCCAAAGCAAGAAACACAGCATCAATGGGACCAGACGGTGTCCCGGGCTGTGTCCTACATGAACTCCAAGAAGAGCTAAACCCAAACATAAAACTACTGTTCAATCTCAGCCTTACTACAGGATATGTGCCCAAAGCGTGGCATACAGCAACAGTGGTCCCTCTCCATAAAGGTGGTGCCTCAACGGATCCTGGAAACTATCACCCCATAAGACTGACTAGCTTGGTCTGCAAAGCTATGGAAAGGATCATCATGGACCTCATAAATAAAGATGTTGGGGACCTACAGACACTGGATCCTACCCAGTTTGGCTTTGTTAAGGGCAGATCCTGCCTCTTAATCCTGGTTGATTTCTTTGAAACAGTCACCAAGGCCATTGACGAGGGGAAGGTGGTCCACACAGCCTACCTGGACCTCGCAAAAGCCTTCGATACAATACCCCACTCGGGCATTATAGATAAGCTCACCAGCTTAAATATAAACCCCTATGTCACTAGATGGATTGCAAACTGGCTCAAGGACAGAACCCACATGGTTAGAATTGCTGGAGCCATGTCAGACTCCAAACCAGTTACAAGTGGTGTCCCACAAGGCTCAGTCCTGGGATTTCTCTTGTTCGGTATATATTTCTTGGGGGTACAGGCCAAAACAGAAGGACTGTGGCTGACCAAGTTCACTGATGACTGCAAACTGGGCGCCATAATCGACTCTCCAGCCGACACAAGCATCCTCCAAAAGGGCCTCATAGAAACAGACAACTGGTGCCAGAGCCATGGCCTCAAGCTAAATGCCAAAAAGTGTATAGTCATCCCCTTTGGCAAAAATAAAGTGCCCACAAATTACTACATAGGTGGTAATCCATTAAGTACAGAAGAAGTAATTAGGGACCTGGGGACCCAAGTTGATAGCAATCTCTCATTTGACAACCACGTGGCCAAAGTGGTTAGAAAAACATTTTATATAGCCCACCTAATCATGAAGGGATTCACATCTAGATCAGGGGAGATCATCGTGCCTCTTTACTCATCCCTCATCAGGCCCATAATTGAGTACAATGCCCCTTTTGGGATGTACCTTACCAGACACGTGCAGCAACTGGAAAGACCCCAAAAGTACCTCACCAAGAGGATCAGAGGGCTCAAACAGATGCCATATGCTGCCCGGTTAAAGAAACTCCAGCTCTACTCAGTGGCATACCGCCTGTTCAGAGGCAATCTGTGCCTGACGTATAAAGCCATGTCCAACCCGAAATTAATGGACATGCTGCACCTCAGAAAATCCAAATCCCATCAAGCTACGTGCTCGAGAGACTTGAACCTCAGCACTGAAATAAATAGGACATGCTGGAGGGACAGATTCATAACCCAGAGGTTCCCTTCACTCTGGAATAAAATCCCAGTCCAGGTTAGGCAGAGTCCCTCATTGACTCTCTTCAAGAGGAATCTTGATGAGTGGATGGGAGATCGTAGGTTTACCCCGGGTATCACTTCTGTGTCACTGTTGGACAGAGGCACAGTATACTAACCTCGAAAAAGGGCATAGCAAAATAAATTTAAAATGGGTGGCAAAAGCCAAACACATTCTGGCTAGGCTTATAAATGCCCTAGGGCAGACAGCCTAGTATGAACCTATGAACAAGGGGCTTCATTTAAGCCTTTTAAGTGATTTGTTAACTGGAATCCTCACACCATAACCACTATGACTAGTTTAATTTTTCCAATGATTTCTTCTGTGGTGCAAGCATTTCAGCACTGCTGGCTACCTGCTGTTTGTGGTATCTGAACTAGGGGGCATCTGTTATGTCACAGATGCTTCACTACTAATTTGAGCGTCAGTCTCAGACAACATTCATATCAAACCAGGAGACTTGCACTATTTATCTGTCTGTATTTAACTGTCAGGCTCTACGATTAAGGAATAATCACTCGTATACTCTTGGCTCACACTGTGGTTTGTGCTCTAATAGTGTGCAATTACTCAAATCCAGGAAGCTGGCAATATTTTAACAACAGTTTGTTAGACCTTATTGTATTTACTGTGGTTCTACTTGAGACTGCTTAGCACGTGCTCAGCTCATTGACATTCCAGATGGGGCAAGATTACCTGAAGTTTTCTCAGAGGAATGTCACAGTCATACTTGTATATTTATAGATTTAACTTATTTCAACATTAATGTAAATTTTCACAAATGGGTCTTAGAAATTGTACCACCTAAACATATGCTATCATCAGCACTCTTGTTCAGGATATGTGAGCTTTTACATGAAAGAAGTTCATTTCTGTGTTTATTGAAACATTTACAGAAATATGAATAATTAGGCATCTTGGCACAATTTATAGTATACATACCACTCGATATCTCTCAAGAGCTACAATGCCCTTCGTTTGTTATACGAGCGAGTAAACTGGTCTAAGGACCTTTTTCAGTCATGAGTCTCACCAGATGGCAAAAACAACAATCAGAACTTCAGAGTAAAATGTAAATACAGTGAAAGTAAGATGCAATATAATCATAACATTTAAGAAAATGAAAACAGTGAGTTTAAGTCCTGCCACAAAGAAATAGAAACCCTCTAGGATACTTACTTATATATTCAGAACAAAACCATAATGTACATGTCAAATGCAGTCTTGAGACAGTATTATTTTTTAAAACAATCAATGAAGGTTAACATTTTCTTCATGATTCTGCTAATAACTTGTCGTTTACAAATTAAATATTTATTCTATACGTGAAGGTGAGCCTCAAGATTCTTCCTAAAGAGTTTCTGCTGACATTTTCCAAAATAATACTCCCAATATATTGGGAACGGTTTTGTGAGAAAAAGTAACATAAATGGTGATCGGAGTACCTATGTTCTTCCTGTATCTCTTAAGAGAAGGGTTGATTTCTTGCAATCGGTTTGTTTTTCAAAGATGGCAGCATCTGAGATGAAGCACCTTGAATTTGAATGTATTCAGCAGTAGTGGGGTACTAGCAGACACTGGCAATTATTTACTTTTCCTTAAGGTGATACAGTGGTGCAAGGTGTTCAAAACAGAAGTATTTTATTTTCAGTAGTTTGTACAAATGAGATACTTTGGGCTAACAGAAATGTTAAACTGGGTCAAGAACATTTAAGTCTAGGAATTAGCACACTGACTGTTATGGCTCCTCTTGCTTCTTCAGTAAGTACATTTGATATATTATATATATGTTTTAGTTAACTGAATATTTGTGGACTTGAGTTCCTATGTGATATACAAAAGAGAAACTCTGCTCTATCATCATCCCTGGTATTGTTGATTTGGTTTACATGGTAATGATGTTCCTCTTAGATTAGTAAAAGTAGTGCCATGGTAACATTTTAGTCACTGTGGTGTTCCAAACAACATGGCTGTTTGTTGTGGATAAATTAATAATGAGTTTATTACAGGTCATCCATTTCCAAACTGATTTAAAGTCTCTTCCTGTAATCATTTAGTAATGGTATTTGTCTGCTTTCTTTCTCTTTTAAGTGCACTACCTTTAGCATAAAAAACACATAATTTGAGGCAGATCCCATGAGAGGTCATTTATAAAGAAAGAAAATAGAAGGGGCCTAGTACCACCTTAGTGATATACCTTTTATTTAGTTTCTTTTCAATTATTAGATGCTAGGCTTCAGTATCCCAAAACTTGTATTTGTAAAGGGAACTACTGTATTACTTTACTTTAAAAAAAGGTCGATAGTTTATCCAGCAGTACTGCATGTACAGTCGACTCAAGTACACCTTTTAGGTCTATGACCATTTGTCCCCATTAGCTGTCTTTCTTTCATATTTGCTTATATCATATCAGTGAGTGTGTACATTGCTGTCTTTGTGCTGTAATCAGGATGACTGACAGCCATGTTGTTTCTTGTTTAAAAGTTATATTTCCCCCAGAACTGATAATACATTTCCTCTAGAATTTTTCCAAAGTTGGCAGCATTTGAGGGTGACAGTAGTTTAACATACGAGTATTACAGTATGTTTAAGGTATACTATACTGACTCAGTAGTGAGGGTGAAATGAAAGTTATAGATTTACAGAGCATGTCACCTAAGTTTTACCAAATTAAGGTGAATGGAGTACAACTAGCTTTATAACTGCAGTCAGTCTTCCTAACAATGTCTAGTACTTTACAAATTCTTTATAGTCTGAAAATAAAATTTTGTATTGTATTGAAGATATTTTATGTGGAGTAGTTGGTACTGAGGTGGGTGAATCATCAAATAGCTTGCCTGCCTGTGGGAGAGAGGCTCTGTTATCTTTCATTTAGTTTACCATGTGTTGTCACCAATTTATTTTTTGCTACCGTTGGAAAGATTTGGTCATTGCCAACAGTTTGGACAACTTTCCGGAACTGTTTTGGTTAGTTAATGTGTCCTATCTACATTTCTCAAACTTAATTTGCCTTAGAGACACTGAAGTTTATGCTCACTTGGTGTTTTAATTTGGTAAATCTACCATGCTTACTCTTATTAGTAGGGTTTGTCTTCCAGTCTTGCCAGACTTCATCTTTGACAGTAGTGTTTTCAGAGTTCAACAGGGAGGTTAATTGCATTTCATTCTAACTTTCTTAAGTAGGTATAGCCTATTCTGAAGAGGGGGTTATTATGTTAAAAAAATGGATACTGCAGAGGTGGGGTGAGCATGTTCATGTATTGAATTCCAGTCAGAGACTTCCAAGATGGCTGATCACTGAACAGCTTAATTTTATCTCTCCCACTATTAAAATAGAAAGTGAGAAAAATGACTGAAATAGTCCTCTGGGTAAAATTCAGTTACTGGCTAGTAAGTACGCTGCCTGAATGCCAACAAAGAAAAACATCTGGAGAACCGGAAAGAAAATCAACCAGAAAAGGTGAAGAGAAAAATAACTGTTTGGAAAAAATCCTGTAGCTGTTCAGCAAAAAAGCAGCTCAAGCTTCAGATTTGGTTCAATAGATGGCTTCTGGTAATTTAGAGAAAAAATAAATCAAATTCACTCAGAGATGATTAAAAAAATTAAACATTGAAGGAATACATCAACTAAACAATAACGAGCTAGTAAAATAGAAGAAATGTTTAAGAAGCTATTCAGATGAACTGATAAATCTGCAAAAATCAGTGGTTGAAATGAAGAAAAGGATGGCTGATAAATCTCCAAAATATAAGGCTGAAATGAAGAAAAGGATGGCTGAGTATGAGGCTTCTCAAGGGCAATTGTTTAAAAAAAATAAGAGAAGACACAGCATGCAGAGAAACTTGTGATTTTCTGCTGTATCAGAGAAACTGGAAGGAACTTGTACTAATTTTAAAAAAGCAAAAACAAGCAACTTTGTTAATTGAAAAACATATAAATTGCATGCTCCAAACCTGACCATGAGAAAAAGTAGCCAAGACCTACATTAGTAAAGATGCAATCACTCCAGCAAAAAGAGTTCATCCTGCCAAAACTGTGCCAGAAGAGAAAAGTATTAAAATTGGAGACAGCAGAAAATGATTAGTCAATATACACCCTGGTGAAGAGAAGCAAATTCATCCCAGCAATTGGGGAATGCATACAGGAAGGTATCAGATTCAAGCTGCTGTATTCCAGCTGTTTTCAGAGCATTTCTTCCAGAAGCATCCAATATATTGAAGATATAAAAAAGTTTATCCAACAAAAAGTGAGCCAGGCAAACGGAAGGGACTCTGCCTTCCATTCTTCTGACAATAAAGCTCACAGAGAAACTTTGCCCCTCAGCAAAAGGAAAATGACTGACAGAAAAGAGCACATACATTATTTTATTTACTTATTTGTATTTATTGGCATTTGTTTATTGGGGACGTCTGAATGAACAGTGCCCTTTTTTTAGTGGAGGTGTGGGGACAAAAACTCAGTTATAATGACATTACGGACATCATTTACATTGTTTCATCATTTACAGTCAGTTTAATTCGTGCGCAACAAATTCATTATTCAGACATCCTTGATATTTTTACAGAAACTAAGTGATGTAACTGATAACTGTTACATGGTGCCATATATGAATATATTTTTTTAAATAGAGGGAGGTAATCAGTATACACAGACTGTCAGGCTTTACATAAGAATATCTGTTACTATAAAGACTTGTTCAAAATCTAGATTTAAGAAGATAATATGAAGAGTTAGTACAGCCAAAAGAAAGGAAAAGAGGAGGAAGCACAAGGAAGGTAAAGGAGATGAAATGATAAAGGAAAGTATAGTTGTGATAATAGAAAATTTTGTGCAGCGTATAATTATGGCATGAATTCATTTAGCTATATTAGTACTAATTTAACCAAGGGTGGTGCTGGTGCAAAGCCATTCATCTATCAGGTGTTGCTTCACTTGGCATTTAAAGTCTTTCAGGCTGCAGACTGCTCTTACATGGAGTGGGATGGTATTCCAGCTATTAGCAATGCACTGTGAATACAGGGAGTGCCCCACATTGTTGTTAGTTTTAGTTATGGAGAGTGATTATTTGTCAGTGGATTATAGAGGTCTTTTAATAGTGTAAAACTGAATGATGGAGTAAAAAGATGGGATTTTTTTCAGAGTTGTGCAGTAGTTTGAAGGTTATAATTAACTGTGAGCACAATACAGAATTATTTAGTTTGAGTTGGTTTGTTTTTAGAGAGAGGCAGCAATGTGATCTATATTGCAGGTTGGTTGCAAATTTGGCTATTTTATTGTAGCATTATTCTAGCTTGGCTAATAGAGAACAGTTGAGATTGATTAGGATAGGACAGATATATAACAGGGTGAGAAGTACAAAAGAAGTGGCTATGTTTTGTCTAGCAGAGTAAGTATGGTAGTATTTTAGTTTACAGAGACAGCCTAGCTTTTGGTGTATATTCTTTATTGCTTGCTGAAGGTGGAGATCCAATTGCAGGTGGTTATCTACAATCACTCCAAGTAGTTTGCTGTGGGATAACAGTTCTACATTAGTCTTGTTGGAGGACAGTATATTAAAGATATTTTGGGGAGGAGAGGGAGGTGGGGAATTGACTAGAGGAATCAGTAGTACCTTGGGCTTGAACCAGAGTCTAGTGCTGGGAGATGGAGGTGATCAAGACGATGACCAGCAACACTGAAATCACAAAATAGATGGAAGATTATAAAGCATTAAACATATTTGTAAAATCTGGCTTTGCAAATAAAAGTGGCTGAGAAAAAACTGGATTTTTGTTGACTTTGTGACTGGTTTCTAAAGCATATCCACCATATTATGTATTTAATGTTTAGGATGACACTAAAGGAAAAAGAAGTAAAGTAAAATGATTCTTGTTCTTATTAGTATTTTTATAAAACATTTAATGATATAAACTGCATGTTATATTGTAACTCAGTTCTTGTAGTGTGCAGTCAAGGGTATTTTAAATGTGGGTGGCCTTTCAGTGACTGTTGCATGTGTTAAAAACAAAGTAAGCAAGTGCCTTTTTAGTTGTAAGAAAAAATAAGTTGTCTTACCATAACGTTCCATCTGTGTTGTTGATCTTCGTTCATTCATTACTGATGAGTTATCGGTTCTGTCCTCTGAACCGAGCCAGCCTCATACCAAGCTCGTGTCAGCCAAAAACTCTCGAGCCAAGATCCTACCCAGAATGCTCTGCTCCCTGTTACCTCAGATCGAGTTTGCAAGTTGATAGACAAAAGTAGAGGCTACCTCTGGTCACAACAGACCTACGAAAAGAGGAGTATATGAGATCAACCAGGATCCTCCGGAGGGGGACGGAGGGTGGGAAGTAATGAATGAACAAAGATCAACAACACAGATGGAACGTTATAGTAAGATATAACTTCTTTATCTGATGTTAATCTTCGTTCATTCCTTACTGATGGGACAGAGTCCACAGCTACCTGTATCCTTGGGTGGCCCTCATGGAAGGACATTCCTGAGCACCATGGAACCAAAAGAAGCTCTACCTCTGGAGGCCAAATCCAATTTGTAATGAAGGATAAAAGTATGGGGTTTGGCCCAAGTTACAGCTGAACAAATATCACTGAGGGAAGCCCTAGCATGGAAAGCTGCTGAAGTTGCCATAGACCTTTCAGAATGGGCTTTCACTCTGTGAGGCAAGGTGATGTTGTTCTTGTTGTAGACAAAGGTAATACAATTTCTCAACCATGATGCCAATGTAACTTTTGAGACTGAATGACCTAGTCTTGGTCCAGAAAAAGCTAGAAATAGTTGATTTGATTTACGGGTAGATTTTGATCTGTCTAGATAAAATTGTATTTGCCTGTGAACATCTAGGGAGTGCAGGCAATACACTCCCTTGTTAGAATGATTAGGAAAAAATACTGGGAGGTCAATAGACTGGTTGACAGACTGCTCTGACACCACTTTCGGTAAAAAGGAAGAATTAGTTCTCAGTGATACTCTATCCTTATGGAAAATAAGGTAGGGACGTTTGATGCATAAGGCTTGAAGTTCTGACAAATGTCTGGCCGATGTGACTGCAACCAGAAACAACGTTTTCCAAGAGAGGTACTTTAAATCATATGAAGATGCAGGCTCAAAGGGGGGGGGGACTGTTGGGGCTTGTTGAACCAAGGCCAAATCCCAAGGTTATACCAGTTCTCTAAAGGAAGGTTTTAGGTGAAAAAAAAAAAACCTTCAAGAATCTCTAACAGAGTCTATGTGACATGAGTGAAGAATCCTGAAAACCAATGTGGAAATTAGAAATGGCAGCTAAATGAACACGAATAGTAGAGGCTGACACCCCAGATTGAAACAGGTGTGATAAGTAATCTAAAACCACCAAAACTGGGGCTGACAAGGGGTCCAGTTGTTTATTCGCTGCCCATAATGAAAACCTTTTCCATTTGCTGAGATAGATTAGCCTGGTGGACGATTTATGAGATGCGATAAGAATATTGCACACCGGTGAAGAGAGGTTATCCTGCCTGGCAATCACAGGAAGTGGAGAAACCAAGCTGTCAGCTTCAGGCTTCGTAGGTTGGGTGAGTCAGACCTTGTGGATGGGAGATCAACGTTGGGGATGGATTGAGGATCCATGGTCAATCTAGCAGGTGAGGCCAGAGGAAGGAAAACCAAACTTGTCAAGGCCAATATGGAGCAACGAGGATCACTTTGCTCTTCAACTGCCGTGCTTTCTTCAGAAACTGAGAGATGAGGGGAAGAGGAAGATAAGCATAAAGCAGACCCAAGGGCCAAGTGTGGACTAGAGCATCTTTCGGTGACTGTCCCCAAGGGGGGATCACGGCAAAGTAATTGCTGCACCTGTAGTTGGTTGGGGAGGTGAATAGGTTGCAGCAAGGCTGGCCCCAGTGGTGGAAAATTCTTGTCGCTATCACAAGGTTGAGGGACCACTCGTGAGGTTGTAGAATGCACCTGCTCAATTTGTCCGCAATCATGTTGGAGCCCCAGGAATGTGTGGTGCAATAAGAAAGCGGTTGGAAGCTACCGCCCATTGCCATATTCTCAAGGCCTCTCGGCATAACGGATAAGATCTGGTGCCCCCCTTGCTTGTTGATGTACCAGACCACTGACATGTTGTCTGACTGGATCGCAATAGTCCCTGACGGAAGGATGGAGTGGAATGCTTGCAACGCTAACAGCACCTCCCACAGTTCCAGGACACTGATATGCAAATGGGCCTCTGTCTCTGGCCAGGTGCCTTGGACCAAGGTTCCCTTACATAGCCCCCCCCAACCCCATCGGGAGGTGTCCGTGGTCACCGTGGCTTTCGGCTGATGGAGGCTGAAAGGGATAGACCATTGCTGGGGATTTCGAGATGACCACCAGAGCAAATCTTGCTTGCAACTCTGAGTTTCAGTTATCTGAAAGGACAAAGGATGCTGTAGAGGGTACCACTGAGTGAGAGGTAACCACTGGAGAAGTCTCATGTGGAATCTGGCCAGAGGAACAATGGTGATCGAGGCTGCCATTGACCCCAAGGACTTGGAGTATGGACCGAACAGATGATTTGTGGTGACAGAGTAGCGGCTGAACCTTTTGTCTTTTTCTTTGAAGTCTGTGATCTGGAAGGGATGCTGTGCAATTCCTTGTGTCCAACAGAACCCCAATGAATTCTAAAGATTATGTTGTGGTTGTATTGGACTTCTCCCAGTATATAGTGATTCCCAGGCATTGTGCTGTGAGAAGAATGTAGTCTAGGGCTTCTTCCAGTAGACGCTTGTTGGGACAGTGAGGAGCCAGGCGTTTAGGTATGGAAATGCCTGGAATCCTTGAAGTAGCAGGTGAGTGATGACCACTGCCATGCATCTGGTGAACACTCTGGGGGCTGTAGAGAGACCGAAGGGCATTGCTCGAAATTGGTAGTGACTGGCTCCTGTGCTGAAGTGGAGGTATCTTCTTGAGCACTTGTCCATTTTTATATGGTAATACGCATCCTGAAGATCTACAGAGCACATCCAATTGTCTTCTTCCAGAAGAGGAAGGATAAACTGAACCATGACCATCTGGAATTTCTCGGTTTTTACAAATTTGTTCAGTGTGCTGAGATCCAGAATCGGTCTCCATTCCCCTGTCTTTTTTGGCACTAAAAAGAACCTTGTGTAGAAAACGGATACTATCTGGTCTGGGGGACCGTCTTGGATGACTTTTTTTGTAGCAGCTTTCGGATTTCGTCTGCTGCTGCTTCCCTTTGACTAGCTGGGACGTCGGGTAATTCTCTGATGAGGTGGGACAGAGATGGAAGGGGATGCGATAGCCTCTGGATATTATCCGTTGTACCCAAGAATCAGTGGTTAAGTTTCACCAGGCAGTGGGGTACAAGAAAAAATGACCCCCGAATGCTTCCAGAGGTGAGCAGTCGGGCAACACTTCAGGAGCGCACTTCAGGAGCGCTGTATGAGTTGCCCAGAGAAAGACTCTCTGGAACCCTGGTTTCGCGGACCTTTCCTGCCCAGAAAGGGGCATCTTCCATTGGAGTTTCCCCTTCTGCCTCTAGGGGAAAACTCACCATGTGTGTCAAGGAAATAGCCCTGTGATTTTCTGTGCCACATCTTCCTGCTCCTCTGATTTCTGGAGTAGAATCGTTGAGCTTTGGAGTGTCAGACACCAACAGCAGATAGGGTCTTGCCATCTTGTTCACACCTTGCCCGCATATCTTTAACCTTAGGGCCAAACAATGAAGTGGCCTTGATGGGAGTATTCATAAAGGAAGCCTTAAAGGAGTCTGCACATGTGCATCCAGGCATGTCGTCTCGTGACTATACCTGCGTCTGCCGCTCTAGCCGCTCCTTCCGTTGCATGTGAAATAAGGCGTATGGAAGAATAGGAATGAATTTCTAGGGTCACTATCTGAGAAGTGACATTGTCACAGACCTCATCACAAACAGCTCCTGCCAAGGTTTCAGAGAGTTGGTTGATAAGATCCCTCTGGAGCCTTGTAAAGTGTGCAAAGTAGTCCAAGGACCTTACGGCGAAGGCCTATAAAGCAAACAAATGCTTCCCGAGTCTGTCCATCACCTGGGACTCATTGCTGGGTAGATGGGCAGTCTGGCTCTCTTCTGCCAAGTCTTTTTTGGTTGCAGCCGCCACCACCATGGCATCTACTGGAAGACCGTTTGACCAATGGGGATGCTAAGCTGGGCAAGATGAGATCTTGTCAGGCCTCCAGGGTATAGCTTCCAGGGTGTCAAGCACCTTCCATGCATGCTGGAAGATGAGCTGGACAAGCTCATCAGCCAGTGGGGTAACCCAGGAGGTAGGGGGAAGGGCACAAAAGGCCTGTAGGAATATGGATTCCTCTGAGGAAGGGTTGGAAGACTTCCAGTCACCCCTCTGTCTTAGGATCTTGAGGATGTCACCAAAGGACACCTCATCAGAGGGTGACCGTGGGGACCCTTCCCCGTTAAAGTCCATATCTTCAGTCAAAGACTCCTCAGAGGAGTCCATGTGCTATAGACTTCCTCAGTGGGGTGCTCTGGGGAAGTTTGCAAAGAGGGGGTCTCCTGAGGGGAAGAAACCTGAGGCCCTTGTACCAGGTGTCCAGTGGTTGTGGCTTGTGACAGTTCGGTACAGAGGGGGGAGGGACTCCAACATGGAGGGTTTGCCAACAGAGGCAAGCGCCCTCTCCATGGCCTGGAAAGCTGGACTGCCCAAAGAGGGATGGCTGCCCGGAACCAAGTGCAACAACCTCGGAACTGGGGTCACACCCCACTCTGATGAGCCGACCCCCAGACCAGTAGTCTTAAGAGGGCTGTGGGGCATAAGGGAAGGAGGATTCCTGGAAGGTGCCGTAGAAATAATTGGCGTGGAACCAAAAATGCCTTCCCCCATGGCACAGCCACTAGCCTGAGAAGGGCCCAATTCACCAAGGGCCACAAGGACGACTCCGGGTCCAAACTGAGGTCCACTATTGGGGTCAGCGGAAGGGAAGCTGCTGTCAGAGGAAGGGGCTTTGATGCTTCCATGGAAGTCGAGGGAGGAGTGTACATTGGAGTCTGTGAAGAAATACGGTCACCCGGAAGAGGGAATGGAGATTTAGATGGTTGAGAGAGACCCCTGGCCACAAGCAACTGGTTGACAAACCCAAACACATCTTGTTCTGAGAAGCTCCTCATCGACCTCATAGAGAAACCTGAAGGCAATTCTGGCCTTTCTAAAAAAGGGCTATATTGGCTTCCAACAAATTGATCCAAGGAAGGAGAATACTTAATCTTTGCTAGTTCGTGTGGTGCAGAGCCGGGAACCGAGGGTACCTGCACAGAGGAAAATGGTGTCGAGGTTATCTGTACTGGCAAAGGCAGCGCCATAGAAGTCGAAGGTGTCTGCACCATAAAGGGAGGTGTGGCAAAAGTCTGCACCGATGAGTATGGTGCCATCGAGGAAGGTGTCTGCACCGGTAATGATGGCGACGAAAAAGACTGCATCGAACAACATGTCAATGCTGAAGGTGTCTGCACCGTAGAGGACGGTATCGTCAAACTCGGGGCCAAAGGAGTTTGCACCAATGGCACCGAAGGAGACTATAGCTGCAGAGACAGTGCCAATAAAGGCTGCGATGAAACTGTCGGAGCAGTGTCTGCCCAGGAACTCTGGTGCCAGTGGCGATAAGGAGGACATAGCTGGAGCAAGAATTAACTGGGGTGGTGCAGAGGCCGGGCCCGAAAGGGCTACAGATGACAGCAGTGGCCTCGAAATCTTCACCTTTTTGTGAGTCAACTCCTTGTAATCTCCAGAGGGAAATGAAGTGAGTGACCTCGAGAAGGAAGAAGAAGAACGTCTCTTACGGGGTTTAGCAGGAGGGGGTGTGCCCTCCAACCCAGAGATAGCCTCACAGAAAGGAGTTTTAAGGAGACCTTTCAGGATAAACTTGTTCTTCCTTTCATTGAGAGTCCTAATCGAAAAATTTCTACAAATCCCACACAGGGGATCCACTGAAAGGTGGGAGACATTCAAGTAATAGACACATAGATTATTGCCATCAGAAAGCGGTAACTTTTGGCCGCATTTCATACATTGTTTGAAACCAACACTACTTTTCTTGTCCGACAATGATATGGAGAAGAACGACGGTACCAAGGAGTTAAGAAAGCTACCCAGAAGGGTACGAAGAGAGAGAAGGACTACCAATGATGGTAATGAAGAATTACCTCAAAGATAAGAAAAGTGTAATAAAAGGGAAGAAAACTATAGGGAGAGAGCCTTCAATCTATGATAGGGTAGGAGTACAGCGATAGTAAGTGATTGAAAACTTTTTAAACACTAACAATACAGAAACTTTCAAAAAAATTGTTCACTTAGCTGAGAGAGAGTGGCTTGACATGGCTGTACAGCAACATGGCAAATGAGATCTTAGGTAACATGGAGCAGAGCATGCTGGGTAGGACCTTGGCTCGAGAGGTTTTGTTTGACGCGAGGTTGGTACGAGGCCAGCTCAGTTCCGAGGACAGAACCGATAACCCACCAGTAAGGAATGAATGAAGATTAACATCATCAGATAATAGGTTTTACAGTACAACAAGTGAAGAAAGGCTGAACAGATGCAAGTTTAAGTTAATATAATACTGTGATCCTTGGTTGCTGGGGTGAGGTGGGGTGAAAAAGTGTCCTGATTAAATTATATGGAGAATTAAGATTTCCCTTGTTTTCACAAAGATGGCTGTCTAGGTTAATGCCCTTGGCTTAAGCTACAAGAAGTAAGCAAATTAGTTTGAAAAATAAGACAAAATGAGGAAAGTCATGAAAAATGCTAAGTTTTTTAAGTCTTCAATGGCATAAGCTTGTGTTTTGTTTTGCTTTTTTCCGTTATCAAATGTTCTTAGTAAGAGACAAGAATTCAGCAGCTAAAGGCAGTTAGCCAGGGGAATTTTGTACATTTTGTTCTGAGTGAACTTTACAAAGATTCCTTCATGCATCTGCAGGTTGTTAGCTGTTTTTTTCACTCATTGTTGGCTACTTTTACATGTAGACAAGCTGTCTGAGGGTGCAAGCAATTTATCTTGAGAGTTCTGAGCATTCTTTGCTGAGGGAAATGTAAAATATAAAGATAAAATGACAAGCAGTTTAGTAAAAAATACAGTTTTAAATTATGGAAAGTAAATAAGACCAGCAGCCTTAATACATTATTGCATTTAATAGAACAGGCATAATTTAGTTTTACTTAAAGGAGACCAGTGCAGTTTTTCTTATGGCTAAAAGTTAATGTTTTCTAAAGCATACAAGCTGTTTTTCACATCTGGAAGGGAACAGATATGAGAAAGGAACAGACAACAATGAGGGAACAGAGATGAGAAAGGAATAGACAGCAAACAGTATAAGTGGGAACACAGGCTGTAACA
This sequence comes from Protopterus annectens, assembly GCF_019279795.1. NCBI lineage: Eukaryota > Metazoa > Chordata > Ceratodontiformes > Protopteridae > Protopterus > Protopterus annectens. The sequence goes on from NC_056728.1 coordinate 270,939,454, forward strand.
CATGATTTAGCATGGGTAACCTTAATTTTACATTAGGTTATGACTATGGGTGTATCTGTCAATTTGGGGCAACTGTTCCTATCAGGAGGCTTAAACTTCATTTGCTGAAAATATATAGTTTTGTGTATTTGTTCTAAGTTAACAGGAGATACGGGAGTGTTCTGAAAATGTATTTAATTTTTTGTTTGAGGATTTTCATTAAAGCAAAAAGTCTTGAGAAATGCGGCATAGGTTAAAATGGGGATGTGAAGAAGCAACTGTATAAAAGATCATCCTGCCAAACATTAGTGTGTGCACGTAAGACAGACACTGCAATATACATTCATAAAGCCTGTCATGGATATAATAAGTGGGAACAATAGCTTTTTAACTTTATGGCTACCAACTCCACAGTACTTTGGACAAACTGACAAAAAGGAAAGAGTATTAAACTATATTGAGAAATGCACAGCTCAAACAGCAATGCTGCAGGAGACGCATATGGAAAGAAATGAGCATGCAAATTTGACAAAGAAAGGATTTCAAGATGGATATTCAGCAGACTATCAGGGACAATGGAAAAGGAGGGTAATAATACTGATTGATAGGTGGGTTCCAACAGTGACAGAAGAGGAAAAAGACGATACTCGTAGATTTGTGGTAGTAAGGGGCTATTGGTAATGGCGAAGGATTACACTGGCATACATTTATATTCCACCAAAAGTTGTTAATATGGAGTCTAAGAAATGTTTGGGAAAAATGATCAGCTTTCAGCAGGGAATATTACTTATAGGTGGAGACTGGAACTTGATTTGCTACAGTAAGTATGTACCGGGGGACCATAAGCCCCATTAGCCTGATGAGTCTGATATGCAAAGCTATGGAATGCATCATCATGGACCTAATAAACAAGGAGATCCCACACAGTTTGGTTTTGTGAAGGGCAGATCATATGCCTGGTCAACTTCTTTGAGTCAGTCACCAGAGCTGTGGATGAAGGCAAGGTGGTTCATACAGCCTACCTTGATCTGGTCAAGGCCTTTGATACCACTCTCCAGTCAGGAATCATAGAAAATCTTCCTAAGCTAGGCATCAACCCCTATATCACTAGGTGGGTTGCAATCTGGCTCACAGGTAGAACCCACAGTGTGAAAGTAGCGGACTCCAAGTCAGACTGGCAACCAGTCTCAATCAAGTTGAGTCTCACAGGGTTCAGTCCTGGGTCCTCTCCTGTTTGGTATCTACTTCTCTAAAGTCCAGGCCAACATGAAGCAACTCTAGCTGACAAAGTTCACAGACGATTGCAAGTTGGGAGCTATTATTAACTCCCTGAGTGATGTTGCCATCCTACAGAAAGGCCTCACTGAGACCAACGACTGGTGTCAGAACTACGGCCTTAAGCTCAATGCTAAAAAATGTGTCGTCATCCCCTTTGGGAAAAACCCAGTTCCGACAAATTATCACATCGATGGAAGTCCATTGAACACAGAAGGCATTATAAGAGATCTGGGAACACAGGTTGACAGCAACCTCTCTTTTGACCACCACATTGCCACTGTGGTCAGAAAGTCCTTCTATGTGGCACATCTCACTACTAAGGGTTTTGCATCCAGGAAGAAAAAGGTCATTGTTTCCCTCTACTCTTCCCTCATTAGGCCAATCAGAGTACAATGCCCCATTTGGCATGTACCTCATTAAACACCTGCAACAACTGGAGAGGCTGCAAAGTACCTCACGAAGAGGATCCTAGGCCTAAAACATTTGTCCTATATGGACAGACTAAAAAAACAACTATTCTCTGTCTCATATCACCTACTTGGAGGCGATCTCTGCTTGACTTACAAAGCCATGTATGACCCAGCTCTGTCAGAAATGCTACATCTAAAGAAATCCCTCCACACCACATGCTTCAGAGACTTCAACCTCATTACCACAATAAAGAGAACATGCTGGAAGGACAGGTTCATAACCCAGAGACTGCCCATGCTGTGGAATACACTTCCCATACATGCCAAGCAGAGCGCCCTCACTGGCCCTCCAACAGAAATCTTGATGAGTGGATGGGAAATAAAAATTTACTCCAGGGATCACTCCAGTGACTTTATTCGACAGAGGCACTGGGAGCTAAGGTCGGGTGGCATGATGCCAGGGGAATCTTATGGGCTAGGCTTGTAAAGGCTCCAGGGTCATTAGCCTAGTACACACCTATGAACCTAGAAATATAACAGAAGAGGGTAGATTTCTTTAGACATTTATGAACATCTGTGGCATGAAAGATGTGAATTCAGTAGTATGAACTTGTACAGAATTGTACATCTTATTCTTCAAATTCCAATAACTGGGCTAAACTGGATAGAACTTTTTCAGAGAACATTGGGCATTTAACTGACAGCATTGACACACATCCAATAAGTATTTCAGATCATGCAACAAAACAAACTATGATGAAAATGTGGGCTAAAGAAGTACAAATGAAACACTGGCACTTTCCAAACTACTTGTTAAAAAAGAGAGGAATTTAAGGAGTAGTTATTAGAAATTATTCAAGAGGTATTAGGGAAGATAGAAATTTCTTCGGAAGGAATAGATAGCAAGTGGGATAACATGAAAACAGTGTTTACATAGAATGTAGAAATAAAAGAGAAAGACAAAGAAATATGTTTAAAAAGTAATAGGAATTACTTAGAAGGGCTGACAAATGTTAAAGTATTGCAGAATAAAGGGAATATGAAAGAACAAAAGTTGCAACTGCAGAGTGCTAAAGAGAAAATAAGAGAGCATTTGGATAATATACATGAGTTTAGAAAGTTTGCAGTCCAGAACACAAAAACTTTTATCACAATGACTTAGGCAACAGAAAGGACAGTCTCCAAACTTAGAAAGTCTATGACAAGAAAAATTACCAGAGATTCTATACAGGTATTAGAGATGTTTTGGAAATTTTATAAAAATTTGTATAACGCACAGGTATGTGGAAACCAAGAAAGAGCACAAATGGATGACAACGTTAGAGGATGATAAAGCTCAACAAATAATAGTTAAGATATGAGGAGATGAGATACAAAAGGTGATATATAATCAGTCTGCAGGGAAGTCACCAGGAACACGTTATTCCTCTTGAAGTTAGGAGGGAAGAAAGTACTAAAGATTTGGAAGATTTTGTTTAATAGCATTTTAAAAGGAGGGAAAGCACCAGCATTTTGGAAAAAAAGCTGTGGTGGTTGTATTACCCAAAGAGGGAAAGGACCCATGAAACCCAGCCTCATACAGACCCATTTAAATTTTAAACCATGACTACTAAGTGTTTTTATTACATTAGCTAAAATAATGGCAAAGGTGTTTTCAGAACTAATAGATGTGGATCGATGTGTTTTTTTTTTTTTTTTTTTGGAGGGGAAGCAAATATCTGGCAACATTAATAGAACAATGATGATGCAAATAAAGTATTCAACAGAGTAAGCAGGGAGTTTTGAGTAGAACAATGGAAGCATTTGCATTCCTCAATAAAATAATAAGTTCAATTATGAGGATATATGAAGCATGAGAGGCAAGAGTTAACATGGGAGGGTTCCACTCTGACAGGTTGTGTTTAACATTGGAACTCAGGGGTGTCCTCCTTCACTTTATCTGCTTTTATTTAGAACTACTAAAAATGAAAATAAGGGACTTAGAAATTCAAGGATATAATTGGTATGGTAATCAAAACAAGTTGGCTTTATTTGCAGTTGATATCATTTTGTACATGATAAATCCAAAAAAGGACATTTCTGTGTTGAGGAATCTTTTGAGACAGTTTTATCTCTTTTCAGGATCTAAAGTTAATGAAGATAAATCAAAGACTATGGCTGTAAATTATGCATCTCTACATGACTTGGTTCAGCAAAACCTATATTTATGGGGGCATGATAAGATGAAGTATTTGGGAGTATGGATTAAAAATGCTTCTCTTATGGCAGCTAAGGATATGTGTGAAGACACTAAACAAAAGATAATACAAAAAATGAGAAACTGGAAGTGTCTCTTTATGAATATGGATAAAAAACAAAATGTTTTAGTCCTTTTGGTTTTATATACAGGTCAGGAATATTTTTGCCAATCAGATGACTTGTTGTGACTTGTGGAAGCATTACAAGTTAGATATTGTTTTGTAAAATCTGTGGTCTGCCTATAGAGAGACTTGCAGACAAGCCTGGTATTCACTTAGCAGTCTATGAAAAAGCAGATTTCTGTGTTGATTCCTATCAGCTATATAAGCTGAAGAACTCAACTCTGGGGATAATAATAGGTCTCAATGCTGACAATGTTGGTGCTGAGGAGTGTTGCTGTATACTTGGTAATGAGGAAGGCACTGCTGTTGAAGAAGGTTTCAGTGCCAAGGCCTCAAATGATAAGGTCAACACTGACAGTGTGTGTGTGTGTGTGTTTTTTTTTTTTGGGGGGGGGGGGGGGGGGCTCTGCATAGTTGTTGTGGTTGGTAGTACTACAGACCTAGAACTCAATAGCTGGAAGATAAGCTATAATGCACCCAGTGCTGAAACTGTAGATTGGGAAGGAACACAAAACGTTGAGGGATATTAATCTTCTCTTGCTACCCTTGTAGCAGAGAGAGAAGACACCTATTTTAATTTGAACTTCTATCTGGACCCTCATCATTCTGTGCCAGACAGCTCTTAAAGAGGGACTAAAGACAGACCTAATGGGTTTAACAGAAGCTACAGAGAAAGATCTTAGACTCCAGGTACTGAGAAAGTTCCCAATCTGAAAAAAATGCCTCTGTCTTGGGAAACCTGGAACTACACAGACTTCCATTTAAGAAGCATCAAATCCCCTGCCTCAGATCTGGTACTTCTTCAGATGGAGGAAACACTATGTCTAACCCCAGATACCTTGACAACAGAAACTGTAGGACAAGACACCTCCACCCTTCTTTTGCCTCTCTCACTCTCTCTCTGACTCCTTGCTCTGGTTTGAAGGAGCAGAGCCATCAAGCAGATGACCCTTCAGTATTTTTTTCCTTCTTGTAGCATTCTGGTAAATATTACCAAAGGACTGGAGATATTCTGTTTCCTGACACACCAGGAAACTGCAGGAGTACCCTCGGGAACTCATGTCAATAGTTAGCATATTTATAAAAGCAGAATGACTTATCCTTGGCTTTCTCCATTGCTGTGAAACTCAAGGCAGGGAAACAAAGCAAAAAACGTAAAAACAACTTTAAACATACAACACCGAACAGTACCAAATAACCAGGAACAATACCAAATAACCAGGTTTTAACAACAAATGGTTTATCAACAATTAAAAAGTGAACATTTCCACACAAAAAATGTGTCAGAAGCATGGGAGTAGAACAAGAATGACAGAAAAGTCTAAGTGAGAAATGGAATTGACTTAAAAACTAACAGTTTTGTTAAAAAAAAGTTTTACAAATGTGAAGAAAATTGAAATAAACTCACAAAGTGATCCTGGGAATGTCCACAGAGATAATGAAAGCACAACGCAAAAAGTGACATTGGGAGAAGAAAGGGTGGTGATGTGCATTATGGGAGTAAGGGAGGACTTTTGAAGCCTGGGAGAGTCTTAAAGGTGCTGAGTGTTTCCTGTGGCTGCCAGTCTTATTGTTAAAGTAAACAGACTGTATCATGTAAGATGTAAACAGCTCTACAAAGACAAAGCCAATGGAAACCCACATGCCAAGTGATCAGACAGCCGATTTTTGAATTACAGAGGTGCCAAATAAAGGCTGGTTCCTGGTTTACAGTTCACACAAAGTTTGGTGAAAGTGTGACATAACAAAGTGCCGTCAGTACAACTGATGGATATATTTCTAAACCTAACACTGAAAGTAACACACCGCTTGTAGATTAGCCTTTAAAGGTAGTATTTTCCAATGAGTATTTCATTTCTGATGGATTCCTACATATATAAGATATTAAGGACACATCTGAAACCAATAGTGAGATAAACCGTGTTAGTTCAAAGGGACTCCTAGTCACAACAGGCTTCATTGCACATAAAGGCCTGCAGTTAAGACAGTCTGTGAGCACAGGTAACATCGACCAATCAAAGTTTCTTCTTTAAAATGAAAAACAGACACTAAGAGTCAAATTGCAGAACTACAGAACCAGACAACTCAAATAAGGAATAGGTAAGTATATCAGTCATGGATTTCAAGTTCAACCAGGGTTGCCAGACCTCCCTATTTAAGCAGGACTGTCCCCGAGATCAGCAGCCTAATCCCAAGTCCTGCACTGCCAGTTAAAATCCTGGCAAAACAGCCTCTGCTTTGTGTGTTTTTTTTTTTTTTTGATTGGCCCATATGCCAGTATATGAGCCAATCACAAAAATCATAAAACGGAGCTAATTCTGTTTCATGTGGAGTTGCTGATGTTCTGCATTGAACAGAAGAGGGTCCACTATGCAAATTTTTTGATTCGCTCGTATACCAACATATGGGCCAATCAAAAATTGCCAAACACAGAGCTACTTGTGGTTTTAATGCAGAACTGCAAGGTGTTCTGCATTAAAGACCGTTTAGTTCTTTAAAAGTGGGTGAAGATATTACATTTCTCTATGGAACAGTTTAACTAACCTTTGCAAGGTTACCGTTCTGTCATCCACAGGGTCATAATGCACAGAAATACACAACATATGCACCTTCACTGTGGAATAACTGAGACCTAAGTCAATCAGAGATCTTGAACAGGACAGGTATAGCTTTAAATGCAGTGAATAATATGGCATGACTCACCTCTCTACCCAGGGTGAGAACCTGCTTCCAAAAAGCAGTGCACATCTGTTAAACAGAAGATTCAGTGGTGGCTTCAATGACCTGCTAAGAGATTTGGCAGAAGTAGAAGAACTATGCAAATAGCAGAGGTCTGAGATAAAGCAGATTGTCACTACAATCAAGGGGACTTTTCCAGAGCAAGAAGAACCTAGGAAACCTCCCACGCAACTTGGAAAGCCACCACTGTTAGGACCTGCAATGGGTTCTGTTGCAGGAAGCCATTCGCAAAATTAAGACTGGAGGGCATAGTCCACCATTCTACAACCTGTTGATGAAGGTTTTAGGACAAAAGAAGGTCCAAGATGACACCAGTGCTCTCATCATGATCAGTGTTCTACCCTCGTTAAAAATATATATAAAAAAAAAAATGAAAAAAAAAAAACATGTAGCCACTAGTACTTAAAGGCCACTGAAACAACTATATCCTCAGAAAAAAAAAAAAGAATTTTTCAGCTAATGGCTGACTCCAGATCCAGGAAGTACATAGGGTCTGACACTACGCCCCTATTACACTGTCACCCTAGTTGCAAACGCTGGTTTCCTGGGTCCTTTCTGTAGGTAAGAATGATTGACAGTGATAAGAATTTATTTCTATCAAGGAGAAGACAGTGCTCTGAGATGGGACCAAATAAAACTATTCACAGGTTAGAAAGACATCCATTGGACTGCAACCACTGCAGCATCTAAGCCATGGAAGTCATCAGGAAAGACAGTAGCTGAAGCATCAGGGTAATAGTACAAACACAAAACACTGTAGATGCTGGGCTGGAAAAGCTTGGAAAAACACAAAAATTAGGAACCCAGCTGAAGACTGAAAATTATTTTATTTCTGCTTCTAGTACCTCGGGTCAATGGCTTCAAGGAATGCTAAGCCATATCTGCAGCAGTCCATTTATACAGGAATGAATAGAAACAATTAACACATAATCAACCAATTTACATCAATGAGACCCAATAAAACACCAATAAAATATTCCCTCAACAGCAAGACTTACGAAGGGGAAGAAAGACAGTGCATAAACATGAAAACTGTGCATCAAAAAATACCCATGACATACATAAAACTCCAAAAATATATTAGAACATCAGAATTAAAAACTGACTTCGAAGTTCATTCCCAGAGGATGTAATGTTCTGAAACTGACAATAAACCTTTTTTTCCAGTTGCAATCATTTTTGAGTAAAAGCATTCCCAACTACATTCTTCTACATTCTGTGGTCAAGCTAATACTCCAAAGAAAAAACTATCAATAGCACCACATTGTGGGTGGAACAAAAAAGGTGCGCTTAAATTCCCCATACGGGAGGGATTTTAACAAATGGGATGGATGAGAACTGGTAGCATGCAGAAAATTGTTGACAGCAGTCTCTTTGTGATAAGGTCTAAACTGAATTTTATCACTGGAATCCACATACAATTCCACATCAAGAAATTGTATTGTGTGCCCATGTATCCTGTGTGGGAATTCTAAACCAAAGGTGTTTTTACCCAAATCCTCCATAAATACATCAAAATTTTCCAGGTCACCCCTACATACAAAGATGAAATCATCTATGTATCATTTATACAATACCACATTTCTCACATGGGGAATTTAAGCGCACCTTCACTAATACTTCTCAGATAGATCAATTGGGAGTAGAATTTAATAGGGTCAGATACAGGTTGCTTAGCAGGGGGTATTCACAGGAAATAATTTCCGAGGCTGAAACTAAGGTCTTAGGAGTAGAAAGACATCATAACCATGATCCCCATATTGGTGGACATAATGGCACCAATAGGGTGATGGTTTATTAAAACAGGGGGCACCTTATGGATGAGAAGGATGCCTTATTTTTCATGAATAAATTTCCCCCTTTTCTGATACTCTTAGAATGCTAGTCAACAATTTATGGCCTGTTATTAGTGAGGATGACAGTTTGGGTAAACTTTTCCCTAACAGGGTCACCTTGTCTTTTGGTAGGTTTCTTAATCTTAAGGAGCTATTAAATTTAAGAGAAATTAAGCAAGAAGCTGGTGAGTTAGGATCCTTTCCCTGTGGAAGATGTAGGGTGTGTAGCAAGATTAGAAATGTAAATGGGACATATATTAATGGAAGAAAATTTGTAGCTAAGCATCATTTTGATTGTGGGTCTCCTGGGGTGGTACATATTTTGGGCTGTGGATGTTCTCCCATAAAGTGGTACGTGGGACAGACCAAGAGGAAGGCTAAATTGAGAATTGTGGAACATTTGGGGGACATCAGAAATATGAGATTTGACAGCCCAGTAGCCCAACATTTTTCACAATGGTGCTATTGGTAGTTTTATCTTTGGGGTATTAGCTAGACCACAAGGTGAAGAATGTAGTAGGAATGCTTTTACTCAAAAAATTATTACAACTGGAAACACGGTTTATTGTCAGGTTCAGAACATTACATCCATTGGGAATGAATTTGTAAGTCAATTTTTAACTCTGATATATTTTTGGAGTGTTATGTATGTCATGGGTATTTTTTTGATGCACAGTTTTCATGTTTACGCACCATCTTTCTTCCCCTTAAGTGTTGTTGTTGGGGGAATATTTTATTAGTGTTTTATTGGGTCTCACTGATGTAAATTGGTTGATTACGTGTTAAGTGTTTTTATTCGTTCCTGTATAAATGGACTGCTGCAGATATGGTATAGAATTCCTTGAAGGCATTGAGCTGAGGTAGCAGAAGTGGAAATAAAAGAATTTTGCAGTCTTCTGCTGGGTTCCTAATTTTTGTGTTTTTCCAATCTTTTCCAGCATCAGGGTAATAAACACATATAACTCCTTCCCCTGTAAGGTATCTGTAATCACAGCTAACATTCTTGTAAACAGATGGTACATAAATGACACAAAAAGGCAACATTATGTACTGAAAAGGAAACTTCTGAGTGAGCTCTAGACAGTGATTTTTTTAAAAAAAGACATCCATCATGTCAAGTGATGCATTTTAAGTGTTGGTTACACCACACATATGGACCCGCTTAAGAGGTACGATTTAGCAGTTGATGTACCTGCTGTAGTCAATGAAGTTGCTAAAGTACAGAATGGGATGAAGTGTTGTGTTCCTTTCAGATGGGAAAAGTTTTTTGCAGAATCTTTAACCATTCTCTTAAGGAGTTAGAGTCTCTACAATCCCTTCGGCTTTCAGAGAAGTACAGTTTGGACTTGTTCCAAGGGTACTGAAGAAACCACATAATCCTTGACTGGAGCACTTTCTGAGATGAAATCCAATAATTCTAAGATGTTACAACAATGACTAGAGACTCCACCAGGCTGAGACAAAGTTTAAAAAGAAAAGAAAAAAAAAACAAAAAAACAGCCTTACACAGGAAACAATGAAAAGCAGTCAGACTAGAAATGTTATGTTGGTGAAGTCATCCCCCAGAGGACTTCCTGGTGAAGCCAGAGAAGAAAACAGTGCCTGAGGTCTGAGGTCCTCCTAACTCTGTGGGGACCATCTCCTTCCTATCATTCTAAGATGGCCTAAAGGAGGAAACTGGGACACTGCATAAATCTCCACTGTGGTCAACACCCACTTGCCCATTTTGGATTTCCTTGACCAGATACTGGAGGATAAGTCCAAAAAAGATATTGTCCCAGGAGAAGTCATCCATAATGGCATGCCGGAAATCTCCCCTTAAGATGGTCAGCCATAATCATACAATCTACTGCAGCCACATTCCTGAGCCTACCAGCCATAATGTGCGCATAGTCATAGTTACTGTGAGACATGTGAAAGCCCACTACAGAAGCCATGGAGAATATCTTTTGCAGAATTATCAATCTCAGAATCTAGAAGGTCTGCCAGGTCTTTCACAACAAGGTCACCTAAGAAATATAATTAACTGGGTCTCTGTTCCAAACAGAGAAAAGTAAAACCCTGTTGACCATCCATGTAAAGCCTCAGACTACTTATCAATTGGCAAGTGGCAATGAGCTGTGGTCTTTGGGACCTATGTTGGACTGAAGAAATCAAACAGGAATGCATCCTGAAATGCTCAGCATGTTGTTCTACTCTATAAAGGATTAGAAACAGTATCCATCCTTCACAGGAGCAGATGGGGCTGAATCTCAATACTTCCAGGCTGCAACTGCATCTTTCAAAGTAAGTTCCAAAGAGGGAAATGATCCAAAATGTTTTAACCTTTTATCCAGACCATGATTAAAACATTTTGGAGAATATGAAAAAAGAAAACAACAGGACAGTCTGTGGTGAGGTTCAAGAGACTCAAGAGTCTTTGTAAAAGAGAAGTAATAAAGAAGGTAGCTGTTATAGAGATGGAGGATGTCACTAGCCTTCTCTGTCTCAGAAACAATGACTTCTGGATCTTAAGAATATTCTTCCTAGAATACTGAGGGGAGGGAGACCCTATCCAAGTTTTACTTCTAGCAAATGTGGGTGGAGGGGATCCAGGCACTAAAGGTGACAGGAAGCGGACAGGCAAGAACAGGTGCTTGGTACTGAAGAACCAGTAGGAGGGAAAGTCCACAAGCATGGGGGCAACAACAGGTTGACAGAAACGAATGAGGAACTTAGACATGGTGCAAAAGTAAGTTCCCTAAAGGTATCTTCTGCACTTGTGAAGTCCTGCAAATGTCAAAAAAGCAAGCACATGTCCAAATTGTTGGCTATCCATGTCTACCCAGCTGATATGGAAAAACCTGAAGGAGTCTCCTCTATACCAATCTGCAAGGCCTGTTTAAACCTGCATGAGGAAAGGCTAGGGGATTTGATATACGGATTCTAAAGTTTAATTAGCAAACCTTTATGGGAGATTTCAAGAGACAACTTCACATGAATTGGCTGTGTATAGTTATGGTCCAGATTTGAATGTGGGACATTTATTGTGTAGAAATGCAAAGATGCACCCCCATTAGGTGGTAGGGACTGTACCTCCAGAAAACACCGCATTGTGACCCACAACAAATGCAAGCATGGCCCTTAACAAGAGGAGGGGGAACACATCACTCAAAGAATCTGAGGCTAACCTATGAGTGTATTTTAGAGGGAGAGGTTCTGACAGAGGCAGGACCTCTGAATACCTCATTTTTCTAAAATGTCCAGCCTCTAAACTGAACTGTACAAAGGACCCTTCTTCTGGTCACTGCACTGAGCAGCCTCTACTGCAGCTACTTTCAATGAGCTGCAGTTAGCCATAACTCTCCCTTGTTATCTCCTACAGGGAGCTGGGCTGATACCTGCAGACATGTTTCTTGTGCTTTTTTAATAAATAAAGGCAGCAGCAGTGCGAGTCCTGATTACTGGCTCAATAAGTAATGGAAAACCTGGAAGGTTTTAGCATTACAAGCATAAAACAGTGGCACCTTCACTAGACAATCATTTGGAATGAGATTTGAACTGTACAAGTGTCAGGAAAGAAACTGCAGTTGTGTAAGTAAACTTACAGTGACAGTAGATGTTTGAATGATCACTGCTTCGGTAGCATACAGTGGATATAAAAAGTGTACACACTCCTGTTAAAATGCCAGGTTTTTGTGATATAAAAAAATCTCTTGCATCAGAGGCCTCATGGGTTATATGCAAATCACCCTTTAATGATATCAGGTGTTTCAGCTAAATGGCAATTCTGAATGCCCATGACTTTTTCTTTTACTTTCATTTTTAAGTCTATTTATGGACAATTTCAGGCCATTAAAGTCAACTCCTCTAGCTGTGTTTAATGGCCTGAAATTGTCCATAAATAGACTTAAAAATGAAAGCAAAAAAAAAAAAGTCATGGACATTCAGAATTGCCATTTAGCTGAAACACCTGATATCCTTAAAGGGTGATTTGCTTATATCCCATGAGGCCTCTGATGCAAGAAGTTGAAGGTATCACACAGTTAGAAGTCTAGCTTTGCTACATTTTTCTTTTTGTGTTTTTTAACCAGTTGGTTATCTATGTGACCTTTTTACTCTGTTTTTGATATAAAAAAATGAGACCACAATAAATCATTTCAAAACTTTTCCCACCTTTAATGTGACCTATAACCTGTACAATTCAATTGAAAAGCAAATAAATATAAAAAATAAAAAGTATACAATAAGCTGGTTGCATAAGTGTGCACACCCTTAAATATATACTTTGTTGAAGCACCTTTTTATTTAATTACAGCATTCAGTCTTCTTGGGTACACACCTGCCATCAATTAGAGATACTATGATTAACCCTAAATAAAGTTCATCTGTCCAAGTAGGATTTTCCTGACATTTACTCAGTTGCCTGCTGCAGCAAAAGCCACAGTTCACAGACAGTTTACAAAGCATCAAAGGGATTCTCATTGTTGAAAGGCATCAGTCAGGAAAAGGGTACAAAAAATTTTCCACAGCATTGGATATACCATGGAACACAGTGAAGACAGTCACCAAAAACTGGAGAAACTATGGGACAGCAGTGCCATTGCAAAGAACTGGACAACCCTCCAAAATTGAGGAAAAGACAAGACAAAAACTGGCCAGGGAGGCTGCCAGGAGTCCTACAGCAACACTGAAATAGCTGCAGGAATTTCTGGCAAGGACTGGTTGTGTACTACATGTGACAACAATCTCCCATATTCTCTATATCTCTGGACTATGGGGTAGGGTTGCAAAACTGAAGCATTTTCTTACACAGAAAAACACCCAGGCCCAGCTAAAATTTGTAACACAATACATCAAGTCTCCCAAAAGCATGTGGGAAAATGTATTATGGTCTGATGAGACTAAGGTTGAACTTTTTGGCCACAGTTCCAAAAGGTACGTTTGGAGTAAAAATAATGCTTCATATCACCAGAAAGAACACCATCCCCATGGTGAAGCATGGTGTTGGCAGTATCATGCTTTGGAGTGGCTTTTCTTCAGCTGGAACTGGGGTTTTAGTCTAGGTGGAGGGAATAATGAACTGTTCCAAATACCAGTCACTTTTGGCCCAAAACCTTCAGACATCTGTTAGAAAGCTGAAGATGAAGAGGATTTTTTATCTTTCAACACAACAATGACCTCAACTATATATCCAAATCAACAAAACAATTGCTTCACCAGAAGAAAATGAAAGTTTTGGAATGACCCAACCAGAGCCCAGACATAAATCCAATAGAAAATCTGTGGGGTGACCTGAAAAGGGCTGTGCACAAGAGATGCCTTCACAATCTGACAGATTTGGAGAGCTTTTACAAGGAAGAGTGGGCAAATATTGCCAAGTCAACATGTGCCATGCTGATAGACTCTTTCCCAAGAAAACTGACTGCTGTAATAAAATCAAAAGGTGCTTCAACAAAGTATTAGTTTAAGAGTATGCACACTTCTGCAACAGCTTATTGTACGTTTTTTATATTTTTATATTTTTCCCCTGACAGATTTGTTTGTTTTTCAACTGAATTGTACAGGTTATAGGTCACAATAAAGGTGGGAAAAGTTTTTAAATGATTTATTGTGGTCGTATTTTTTTATATCACAAAAAAACTGGGATTTTAACACGGGTGTGTACACTTTTTTATATCCACTGTAACTATTGGTTTATATACTGCATAGGATACAACAGCTGGCCAGGTTTCAAATCTTTAGGGTAACTTCCATGCACCCAAGTTCATTGGCAGCTAGAGCAGAGCTTTAGAAAATAAAAGGTCTGGGTGCCAAGCCCTTGAGAGTTTTCACATACCTTAAAAGGAGGAGGCTAGAGCCCTGAAAAAGAACAATGCTAGGTAAATAAAAACAAATGTCTACAACCAGATAACAAAAATAAGGGGGATGGAGGGAGTGGCTACTGCAGCAATGATCATACAAGCATCTACTATTATGGTAAGTTTACTTACACAACTGTAGTATATGATCATACAAGCATCTACTGTTATGGTAAGTTTACTTACACAACTGTAGTATATAAATATTTTTTTTTCAGACATGTTTATTTTTTGATAAACAATTAACACGTCAATATTTCAACAAAAACTATTTAAAACTTACAATGAACTACAAACAACAAAGAAAACGGGTAAATTTACTTAACATCTTTAGAATATAAACTTATTCTCAATTGAGGATACACTCAATTTTATATTTAAAGTACCTGTCTCAGCTGTATCAAATTTTCATTGGTTTTCCTTTTCTAACAGTAATTTCTCTGTGACACAATACAGTGGCTAAGTTGACAAACTCTTTAAAACTAGGTGCATTTTCTCTTTTCCAGTTTAATATAATTGCTTATAAGGTCCATAACAAGGAGTATTCTTTTAGTTTTACAAAAGAAGGAACAGGAGCATTAGTTAATATCAGTCATTCAAATAATAAATTTTCAGATACTATGCAAGAAATCTTGAAAGTCTTTCCAATACTCTATTTTTGTCACATTTATAAAACATTGACCATCAGTTTTTCAGTCTATCTTTAAAGGAAAACAACATTTTATTTATCAATTAAAACTTTTATATTTTTATTATAATATAATATTCATTTATAATCTAAGTTATTACATAAATGCAAACAAATATTTAATTTCATTTTTATTACTTCAGAACTGCAAAATTTCACAATATTTTTTCTTGTTTAATAATCAATTTCTGTTTTATTAAATTTCATTTTAGATATTTTTTCAAAATATTTAGAATTAAGTAGTTAGATTTATTAACAGCACCAATAGTAATTAAAATATAAGCAAAAAGCTGAATTTTCAAAGCAAGAAAGTTCATTAACGTTAAAACCCTCATTTTTTTTATTATTTCTAATAAATTCTGCAAATAGTTCAAGAATTGCAAAAAGAAGAGGTGTGAGAGGACATCCCTTTTAGCTCCCTTTTTAATATCCAATCCTAGTGATAAGACGGGACAACTTTTAACCAATGTTTTTGATTTGTCACAAATATTACTTAGCATTTTTTTTAACTTAACAGGAACCCAAATAATTCTAAAATTTAAATAAATATTTCCAACTGACTGTATCAAAAGTTATTTCCAAATTAAGACTTACAATACCAAGTTTAGATTTACATTAGCATAATCAATTATTATTTTTAATTCAAACACCACTGACAAAAAAATGTGTAAAGAGTTTAGCATTAATATTTAATGTCAAAACTCACAGAAGTAAGCATTTTTGCTTTACATTTTGTATAAAAATAAACTTAGTCAAACTTAAAAAATTTTGGAACAAGGATAGACTACAAACCCTTACTAAATCTTACCACTCTTATGTAACTAGCCACAATACAGTTACTTCTTCAACATCTCTGTCATCTATCCCTCTCCACTACTATTTCTAGCTCCCTTTTACCTCGATCCCTCAGTACTCAGATAATTTGTAAATACTTCACTGTCTCCTACTTAGTAGCTATTTATATCTGACGCCTATTGCAAATAGACTATTATAAGTTTGACATTAACTAATATTTTACTGCATTGTTTTGATTGTCATATCAATACTATTCTATGTATGTATATTTATTATGTAAATTTTGCATAATTGCTTTCTATTCATTATGCAAAATGCAGCACTTCTCCCTGGGATTTCGCTGAAAATGGACCTGTGCCCAGTCGGACGTTCCAGGCAAACAAAAGCAATTAATCAATAATAAATAAATACATTTCATCCTTCTTTTCTTTAAATTCTCTGTTGTAGTCAATTGACAGCACAAATGATACAACTAGGAGATGTTTATAATTCTCTAAAAGCACTTTAAAATTAATTCCTGCATGGATTCCTTTATGCTGACAAGCGTCTAACAATACTTGCCACTTAAATTCATAAAAATGTCATTCTTCTTTCTTCACCCCAACATTCATTTTAATGTGTCCCTTTATTTAAAATGTAATAAAACATGTTTTACAGTATAAAGAATGTTTATACAAATCATTCAATGAGTCCTTTTTTTTAACAGCAAGCATAAATTCATACATTCTCCTTCTCAACTTTATCTTGGTTTTACACACACAAAATGAGTTACATTTATTGCACACTACTCTAGCATCACAAAAAACAGGAGTACTGAAGCTCAGAGAAAAGTCACAAACTTAATTAGGCCAAATACAAATTTATTATTCGACTGCAAAAACACGTAAACAGATTAACACTTTGTGTCACATCACGCGTTTTCATCCTAATTGAATGGACTTCATCAGATGCTCAATTTAAAATCCTTGATCCATTTATACTGTTGGTTAAAACCAGAAACCAATTAAAAACATTACTTAATTTAAACAAGCAAATAATCTCTCCCTTGGGCTCATAAATATTAATCACATAAACCTTCTTTCCACTCATAATTATTACATTATATTTTTTAAAAAAATATATAAAAATATATACACTCTATAAAATAAAAAACATCATCCTATTTAATTAACATATCACCTTAAAAATGTTTTCATACATTTATATCACAGGAGAATAGGTGTTTTTGTATAAAGAAATATTTAATTCATTTATTTTAATTCATTTATTTTGAAGCCTCATTCTTGAGCAACAGTGCCACTATCTGTCCTATCCAAATATTGCATATCCATTACTTTCTTTTATAATGTAGCAGACCTCAATTTTAAAAGTGGCAATATAGACAAGTGGTCATTTAAGCCTGGGGGCTTTACCTGTTTCTAAAGTTACTTGCCACCATAACTCCTTATATCCTATGTTATCTTCCCATGAGCCACCCCTAACATCATTCTTAATTTGTTCTAGAACAAAAAAGAGAAATTTATACCCTTCACACACCTTGGAATGCTTAAATAATACATTTGTTTCTTTCCCCTTTTAATATATCATAGGCGTGTTCGTATATTCTCCTCTTTAAAGTTCTCTCTGTTTTGCCCACATAAAAGGAATTACATTTCTGACAAATGGCAAGATATACTAATCCCCTAGACTCACAATTATAATACCCTTTGCTAACTATCCATCTTTCTCTACTTTCTAAGTAAATTCTTTCTTCATTACTAATATATTCACATTGGTTGCACCGTCCACATTTATAGGTACCCATCTTCCTTCCATTTCATATACTAATATTACCTTTATTATTTTTGTTCTTATTTTCTAGAATTTCCTTAACACTACTTGAATTTCTAAAAAACACTTTAGATGTAATTCTAGACATACCTTCCAAATCTGTAAAGGAAACAAATCTATCCCATTCTTTCTTAAATATTGTTTTTATATTGCAATTTATTGCATTATATTCCAAAATGAGTGCCTGTTGATATTCCCCATTTCCTTGTATTCCTTTATTTTCACCTTCATTATTTTTATTAAGTTCGTAAATCCCCTTAATTGGTTTGAATTTATCATTTCTACTATTTTCCACCTCAAATCTAATATTTTTAACAAAGTCCTTGGGGTATCCTCTTTCCAAAAACATATTTTCCAATAGATTACACTCATTCCAAAAATCACTGTTCATACTAGTCATACGGGATCCCCAAACAAATTGTCCTTTTACTATATTTTTCTTACTATGTGCAGGATGTGCACTATTGTAATGAAGAAAAAAATTACAGAAGGTAGATTTTCTGTAAACTCTAGTTTCCAGCATATTGTTTACTTTATATATTTCTAGGTCCAAGTATTGCAGTCTATCAGAAGATGTTTTGTATGTAAATTTAAGGAAATCTGTGGTCTTACTAATATAATCCATAAATTCTCTAAACTTTTGACTACCCCCTGTCCAAAAAATCACTATATCGTCTAGGACTCTCCTATATAACGTCCAACAGGTATTAAATTTGGACACATTTATTGCACACTACTCTAGTACTTACAAAATTCCACGGTGGTGCAGCGGTAGCATTGTTGCCTCACAGCAAGAGGTTCTCCCATTTGATTCTCGGCTTGGGTTGGGAGTGCCTTCTGTGTGGAGTCTGCATGCCCTCCCCGTGGTCGAGTGGCCATTTGAAAGACATGCATTGAATGGGCGTGCCTTCGTTGAAGGTTGGGCGTCGGGCTGGCAACTCGACACCATAAAAACCAACTGCCAACCATTAGCAGACCGGAGTTCCCCTGTGGTGACCCCTAACCGGGAAAAAGCCGAAAGACAAACAACAACTCTAGTACTTACAAAATTTACATTTATTACATTTAAAAAATTCAGGTGGGGTACTTTTATCTAAAAATGATGTACTGTCTAGAATTTATTTTAAATTCTCTATCCTCTTGTTAATAAAACTTGTTTTTAACCCTAACACCATCTTCACTTCTTGATTTCCATTAAAAATCTTCCAGTTTAACTCCACTATGTTTTTTTTTACCTCTTTACTGTCTACTATTTAGGTTAATGCAGTGTTATCTTTCAAATCTATACTTACCTCTTCTTTCCTCACTAAATTAACTTTATTAGAATTTTTTTCTGGGTACACTCTTTAATCTTTCTTTTGATATTTCATTTATATACTCTTTTCATCTGTAGTTAAATTATCAACCATGAACTTCATACACTTTTTTTTTTGTGAAGGTGGATGCATCTAAACCAGTAAAAACACTCAGTGTATAAATATGTGCAAAACAAAATAAAAACAAAAAATGCCACCGCCACTGAGAAAACATGATTTATTAGTATTTAAATGGGCTGACTGATGGAAGTAATGCACTCTGAGGAAGCCCAGGATGACACTGGGTGAAAGCGCTTAGTGTTTAATTAAAGCTGGATGCATACTCTGATAATGTAAAAATGTGTTGCTTCCATCTTTTTAAAAACTACTCCTAATTTTTAAATTATTTCCATTAACTTTTAAAAAAATAATGTGAGTAAAAAATCTCCTTGTCATGATAAACATAAACTGTAAAGATTCTGTAGTAATGTTTCAATATTATATATGTTTTTCAGTTCCTGCTCAGTATTGTCCCACAACCAAAAATAACCCCAATAAAATGCCCACACAAACTAATTTTATTAAAATGATTACTTTCTCTAATGTATTTTTCTCAACAATTCATTACCAAATTAGGATAATTTGGGGACACTGTCGCTCCCATCACTAGACCTTTTGTGTGTGGAAAGCACTTCCCTTCACATACAAAATATACATATTATATATGTATGTGTGGGTTTATATATGTATGTATGCATATGTGTATACATACAGATATATATATATATACACACATATACACACTCACACATATTATAATGCCATTTCTGTAGCTTTGATGATTAATCTTGCTTCATTTACAATAAATTCTATTTTCCAATAGTTCATAACTTACTAATTCCGACCATACTTCATGCAGAATTACTGTGTACAATTACTTTATGTCAATATTAACTAAAATCTCTGCTCCCTTTAACGTATATTTTTCTATTCTTTAAAAATGAAAAATATCTTTCAAAACTGGGGCTCCTTCAAAAAGTGTGTCTTTTAACATCACAACTACAAATACGGAAGGTTGTTCTAACTTTGATTTTTTTGTCAAAGCTATTGGTCTCATTATTGGATTCTTTATTTCAGTTTTAGTTTTTAGAATACCAAAAAGTTTTCAAATAAAGGATCTTATACAGTTAAAAAAAAAAAAAAAAAAGTGGAACATAGTTATCTATAATATCCTGTAATAAATGCTTTGTAGCCAAACAGCTAGGACTGGAGATGACTGTGACCACTAGACACAAAAATATTGATTAAACCAGTCCTCAGAAATATATGGAAATATTCTTTTCCTTTTGACTGCATATAACCTCTATCCCCAGTTCAATTAATCCAGTGTGCATACATGTATTGATTTAATGTGGATGAATTTGAACATAGCTATATTAATTGCTATGTGAAAAGTCCAATGTATTATCTAGTTGTTTATAAAGAAACTATGATACTCTTATCATGACAATACACCTTAAAAACAATAAAACTGAATTGTAACTACAGTTTCCAGCTATTCTTTCACCCTGCATAAACACCGGATACCAATGAAAAGCGAATTTAACACTGAGATTTTATTACCACTTGACATGCAACTGACTAGATAATTTTATGTTGTCAGCATTATACAAGCTCATTTATTTGTTTCTTTATTTTTAATTAAAAAAAAAAAAAAACAATGTCCATGGACTATCCCCAGTTAGCAAGAGAACGCCAATCAATTGCAAATAAAGAAAAGACCCAAAGACTAGCATTTTACTACTACAAAGTGAAGACCTCTGCGTAATATGTCTGGTAATCAACTGAAGGCTGATCGGAAGCTAGAGCTCAAGTGCATACTATCATCAAATATATGCAATAATTATAAACATATTCTTTGAGAGTTTGTGTATAACCATGAATGTCTAAAGGTAATATTATATTAAAAGAGCTGTAATTGGCATTCTGTTGTTAACATTGTGTTACTACCAAATATGAAGCACAGATTTTGAAAACTACATTACACACAAAATGTGATGGAAGGCAAATTCTTTCAGGACCATGAAGAGACTTGCGTTGCACTGAGAATGCTGTAACTCAAATCTTTTCTGGTTCGGAAAACTCTTATGTTTTATGAAGGCTAAATGGCATAAGGAGAACTAGAGAGTAGTTGCAAGTCTTTCAGAAGAAATTACTACTGAATCCCACACCAGAAAAGAAAAAGTGACAGATCAACAATGTATATATAACATTAATAAACTAATTTAACACACTTCCAGAGAAGTAGTACATCATTAATTTAAAAATCATTACAAGAACTCCTAAATAATAAACTGCCAGTTCTGAAGAACTGAATGATAAGCAGACCTGGTAGAAATATCTTTGCTCAGAAAGTCTGTACTTGTTTTACTATAATTATAAATCTGTCCGACCTATATTCACATTACTTTTATCCATTGACCTAGAAGCACATGTAAATCATATCCCTGCAGTAGCCCTAAATATATGGGGAGAACACAATAGCTTGTACAGACTAGGAGGAGGAAGGATGAGGGGCATTGTATTAGAAACGTACCTTGCAGGATGCACAGTAGCAAGTCCTACCCAAACCCCGCCCGCCATCCAACAATTGGTGAAAGTAAAGTAATATTCATACTGATGGCAGCATGAATATCCATTGTCTATTCATAGTCTGCCCTTTTACTCAACATAGTGCGGTCCCAGAGTTGGTATATTTTATTTGTAGGAGGGTGGGGGGCAGAAGCGCCTGCATGGGGGTGCAGAGGGGCTTGTCCCCCTGTACAAAAAGGAAAAAAAATACTTGGTCTTTTCCATACCACACCATGCCCATTTCACCTGTCAATCACTGAGGCTATGCCCACTTCTGTGCAGACCAGCCTGCGAGGTACTTTTCTCTAACAATACAATGAGGATCCAGGGGCCCCTGAAGAATAGTCTTTGGGAAGAGTGACAGCCCAACAAATTGTCACATTAATAACAAGGTCCTAAGCATACAATCAGTGATGAGGGACTTGGGCACCCAGGTTGAAAGCAAACTGACATTTGACCACCATATTGCCTGTGTTCTATGGAATGCTTTCTACATGGCCCACCTTATTAGTAATGGTATCTCATCCAGGGAAAAGGTGGTCATAACATCCCTGTATTCTTCCCTTATAACACCCATTATTGAGTATAATGCCCCTTTTGGCATGTACATCACAAAGCACATGCAGCAGCTGGAGAGACTACAGAGGCTCCTCACCAGGAGAATCCAGGGCCTCAAACATCTACCCTATACAGATAGGCTAAAAGCCCTGTCCCATTACTCAGTTTCATATACACTCCTCAGAGGTGATTTCTAGCATACAAAGAAATCTCAGATCCAGACTTGATGGGACTGCTGCATATCCACAAGTCAAGCTCCACTCAACTAACCTGCATGCGTTGACCTCAACATGGTCTGTGACATCAATAGGACTTGGTGGCGGGACATATTTGTGTCCAAGAGACTCCCCATTCTACGCAATAGGTTCCCTCTCTACATCAAGCACAGCATCTCATTAATCCTTTTTAAGTGCAACCAGTATAACTGGATGGGGAACAGAAAATACACCCCTGGGATTACACCTGTGTCCCTGCTGGACAGGGACATTGGGTGCTGACTTGTCATAACAAGGTGTAAATTCTTGTCTAGGCTTGTAAGGGCCTCAGGTCCAATAGCCTAGTAAATTCCTATGATTCATCAGCAAGGCTCATTATACCTGGAAAGGTGTTTACTATATGAACTGCAAAAGTAGGTACAGAGGACCAAACTGAACATTTCATGTCCATAACTTTCTAAACAGCCACTGATGAAGTTAAGGTCCTGGCAAAATGTGCCTTGACCATGTCTGGAACTGCTTTGTTATGATGGGAATGACAAAGAGATAACATGAGGCAACCGCTTGTAAATAGTCTGCTTTGACACGGGCTGACCTTTTTCTTGTAATCAGCTATTCATTTTTTTATGAGCGCAATTTCTGAAGGTTTTAGTTCTGTCAAGATACTGAATTGTCTGTCACATCCAAAAAATGAATCCTTTCTCCTTCATTTTTACGTTCCAGAATGAAGACAGATGAATAGCTTGGTTGAAAATAAATTTGGATGCCTCTTTAGGCAACAATGAATGATTAATTATCAAAGAAAGCATATCTTTGTGGAAAATGAGATAAGGCCGATCTACCATTAAAGCTTGCAGTTCAGACACTTTTCTTGCAGAAGTCAGAACAATCAATACAACTGTTCTCCATGTTAAGAACATCAAATCAACCTGATGAGCTGGTTCAAATAGAGCATTAGTTAATTTTTCCAAAACAAAATCAAGATCCCAGGGAGGAGCCACCCATTTTCTAGATTGGTGGGTATGCAAAATCCCTTTCAAAAGGCATTTTGACATAGAAATGCATTGAAGGAGAGAGACAAATGGGCTGGCATGCTGAAACAGCCAACAAATGAATTTTGATAGAGAAGTAAGAAAGAACAGAGGATAATAACTCACACACACAATTACTGAAGAACCAGATACATACTAGCCTTAAGAGGGTCTTGAGTTATATTATGACATCAGCAAGAAAATTTTTTCCATTTGCTATTATCTGATTTCCTATGATCAGACTTCTTTGTTTCCTTCAATACCAGTTGCATGTCCTCAGAAAATAGGTGCTAAAATTATTAAAACCTTTGTCAAAGAGGCGACTAGCTGAAATTATTTCAAAATTGGGTGCATCAAAAAAAACTGTCTTGTTTGAGTAGGTCCAGTCTGTGAGGAAGCTTGTGATAATTGTCATCTGCCTTTCCAAAAGGAGGGAGAACCACTACTGCCTGAACTACAAGACAGTCACCAAAATGATCTTCAGAAAGTCCTTCTGAATGACCCTGGATGTTACTTGAGAGGCATACAAGAACATTCCTCTTAAAGAAAATGAGAATGCATCTGTTTTTTCAGGCCTGCTTGAAAGAAGTCCTGGAGCAGAATTTTGCTAGCTGCTTGTTGTGAATAGATGTGAAAAATTATACCTCAGGAATTCCCCACAGCTGGATCAATCCTAGAAGAATCCAATTCAATTTCATTCATGAGGGACTGTCCTGGTCCTGCTAAGCTTGTCTGCCCCAACGGTTTGCTCGATGGAATGTAAGACACCTATAGAATGAGACTTTGCTGAATTGCTATATCCTGGACCACTATGGCTAATCTGCACAGAGGGTGAGAAATGGATCCCCTTTTTATGTACCACATCACTGTTGTGTTGCCTAGCATCATCTGTAGTGGCCCTGAGGACCACAGATGGTTGAAAAAAAGTTGAGAGCATTTATGACTGCCAATATCTTTTTTATGTTTCTGCGTTTTGGTTTATCTTTTTTGTTCTAACGACATTGTACTTCTTACCTGACAGACACAGCTCCCCAAGCAAAGTCTGAGGCATCCATTATTAAAGACTTTGCTGGAACTGGAAAGGAAAATGTGAGACTTGGATTTAGATAAACTGCTAACAGGGCAGTTCCCTTTTTTACAAAAATGGAATATGAAATGTCATGGTGTTGATGCTGAAACCAAACCAATTACAGGTATCATTAAATCTTTCTCATGTGGAGTCTAGCTAGAGATGCCATGAAACAAACGTGTAGCTAGGGCAGAGTGAAGGAGGCAACTGCCTCGGATGTAAAGTGCCAGGAGGCATGGTTAGCCGATCCCAATCTCTCTTTAATGCATACCTGCTTTTAAAAGCCAGTACTGCAGTTAACTCATTACATCTGAGTGATGCCTCCAGGTGCAATTGCAGTTAACTCCTACTGACACCTCCAGGTGTCGAATATTGCTTGCTCATATTTGCATCAATAATTCCAAAACCATGCTATGTACAAGGTTTTAAAAGATTTCATCTTAAAGCTTACACAATGGCAAACCAACTGCATTAATATTTGACCTCTGTCTAATGCTGGTAAATAGATATTAACGTTTGTTTTTATGATATTAATTCATATAGCTACAATTTTCACATTTTTCTAAATATCTCAACAACCGAGTAACATAGACAGAACTCCTTAGCCTCTTATGAAAGCTCTCAGCTAGAAGAATAAAATATTGCTGACAGTATATGTGCAACTTGAGTGGCTGCTGAGATATTGTAAGATGTGTACAAAATATTACAAAAGTAATAGTTACTGTGACTTGTAAAACTCGGTTTAAGAACCAGAACCTAAAGAATACTACCACTATAAAAATGGATTGTGCAGAAGGGTTTGCCATTTATACTTCTTTCATAACCCATATGGTTCCAGAGATAGGAACATTTGTTTCAAATGTGAGGACATAATTTGATTCTGAAAAAAGGTTTGGCTTAGCCCATTGGAAGTAAGAGGGAAAACTTCCCGAGTTCATTGGAATGAATAAGTTAAGGTCAGACCTAAGCACTGTGAAGTTATCCTTCTTTCGGCTTTTCCCGGTTAGGGGTCGCCACAGCGGAACTCCAGTCTGCTAGTGATTGGCAGTGGATTTTTATGGTGCCAAGTTGCCAGCCTAATGTCCAACCTTCAAAGGCGGCACACCCATTCACGCATGCACCTACCTGCATGTCTTTACGTCACTTGACTACGGGGAGGATATGCAGACTCCACACAGAAGGCGCTTAAGCCGAGAATTGAACAGCAGAACCTCTTGCTGTGAGACTACCTCTCTGTGTAGTATAAACTGTAGTAACTGCTTGCTACATTGCAGAAATAAGTTTGCTCCAGTTTAAAACAGTTTTTTTAAACTAAAACCTCAGAGTGCTGTAGTGCTCTATGCAGAGTACAAACTGCAGCAACTGTTACACTGTAGCAAGCAATATGCTACATCTTTAAAGTACAAAAAAAAATAAAATAACTAAAACCTGAGTATTGTAGAAGTCCATCATGTGGGATATAAACTGTAGCAGTTTGGTTCAATTTAGAAGTAAAAAAGGAAAACAATTTAAAAAAAACTAAAGCTGAGCGCTATATCACTTCATGCAGGGTGTAAACTGTAGAAACTGCTTGCTACAGTTTAAAAGTAAAAAAACCTTTTTAAACTAAGAGATGAGCACTGGAGCACTCCTTGTGTGTATAAACTGTAGCAACTGTGACAACTGTGACAATTTACAAGAAAAATTATTTTTTAATTAAAAAAACATGAAAAAGGACAGGAATAGGGTGCAGAAACGAGACATGATTGGCTCCTGGAGCAAGAGGGAGGGGGTGTGTATCTGGCCACCTGACTGACATAGAAAGAGCAGACTTTTTTTTTTTTCTTTTGATCTTCACTTGAAGAGCTGTGGAGGTGGGGGATGCAGTAGGTATGGAAAGGCTGTACCAGCTTTGTATGCGAAAGTCATTCAGGTTTTGTTTTTGCTTTTCATGTGACTGGCACAGGGTGCTAGTTGAACCAACTACGCCTCTGTCATGAAACCTGGTATCCTGAGGAACTCCCTTGATGAAGTTCTGGACTGAGGAGAAAAATGGACACACAGATCTAGATATAGATCTCCTTTTTCATGTGGAAGAAAAGCTCTTTGAACTGAAGTATCTAAGTGACACCTCAGGATTACAATCTTGTGGGAACGGGACAAACAGGACTTTAGAATGTTCTCCTGGAAACACAATCTGCAAAGGACATCTCTTACCCAAGTGAGATATTCCTGACAATATGAAAGACTTTGCAAAGATAAGCAAGTCATTTAAATAAGGAAAAATGTAAATGCATTACAGTTTGCAACAGGCTATCAATGGTGTTGTCACTTTGTGAACACTCTTGGAGTAGTGGATAACCCAAAAGGTAATGCAGAACACTGACAGTATAACCTAGACACACAAAATCTTAAAAAAAATTTAAATCTGAAGGTATAGGAAATGATGATAAACATCTTTTAAACAGAGAGTTACCAAAAAAAAAAAAAAAAAAACCACAAAACAAAAAAAAAAATAAGAGGTAATAGGCTGTAAAGAGATTGCTTTTTTACTTTGGGATTTTCACAGACTAATTGAAAAATGAAAGTTCTCGGGATGGTCTCTGTGAGGCTTTTTTCTTTGGTACCAGAAACATTCTTGAATAAAAACCTTTCCCAAATTAGAGAAAGAGGAACAGGTTCTATGGCTCTGTGAGTTAATATTTATACATACTAAACGAGAAAAGGGAAAAGCTTAATGGGATAGATGAGGAGGAATCACCTGAAAAGGAATGAGGGACGGCCACCACCATCAGTACCCAACTAATGGATCCCCTCTCAAAACCCATTTTCCTGAGATTATCTGTTGCTAAAGAAGAAATGGAGAGCCAGATTTTACGGGAGACTTGAAAGGACTGCCAGGGATTAGGGAATCCAATTTGTAGAAAGTCATTCAGACTTGTTGGACTGTTCTAGTTTCTGGGAAGCCCCTCCCCTTTCCCTTTGGAGCCTCTTTACCACTGCTTTATGAACATCTGCTTGCCAGAAGTTTGCTGAGTGCTTATTTTGCTTTTTATAAAAAAGGTACTGAGGTAGGTTTGAAACCTTTAACAAACTTGAACAAGGAAGGCTGAAAAATCTGAGTCACCCCTTGTATCAATGTTTCCCTCTTTCATCATACTTTTCAGGACTTCAGCAGCAGTTGGTCCAAAAACAACCTCCACATCCAAAGGATAATTCAAAATTTCAGCTTTAACACCCTCTGATAATTTTTGAGAAATGTAGCCATGCAAACCTTCTCATAATAATTCCAGTAGCAGCTGCTCTGAAAGACAATTATGCTGAGTCATAAGCAAACTTTACAGTGTTTGGCCAATTGAGACACAGAAGCAATAAATATATTCAGAGATTTTCCATCAGAAGATGGAAAAATGGCTATAGTGTTCCTCAAAGCCTCAAATGAAGCAACCAAAAATTTAACATGAGAGTTTGACAATTATGAATTCTAAAAAATAAGCATGCACAAGTATATATACCTTTTCTTCAACTCTATCAAAGACTTCACTACATGGTCAGATCTGGTGGCTGTCAGGCATGTTACAGGCATACCTCTCAACCTGGAAACATCAAAAATCTGGACAAAGGCCCATGAAATGTAGGTACAACTGGCCTAAAATCGGAATGCTGATCAAAATTTGCATATATAATTATGTAACCCCACCCACTCCAGTGGAATTGTGGGATACCAACTTGAAGATTGATGTCACAAAATAATAACAAATAATGACAGACATTTGAATTTCGGACTTCATAGCCCTCAGGAAAAAAATAATGCAAAACCTTTTATTCTAGCAACTATCTGAGTTTACAGGAGCAATATTTAAAATCTGTCCCTATTTTTGGGCCTTTGTCCCACCATTACTTGTGGCTTTGAGAGATTGAGAGGTATGTATGTTTGACGTTTAAGGCAGAAGGCTGAGAAGTAGCAAGCATGTGTGTGCATATACAAGTGAATGCATAAAAGCTACAAAGATAGCAAATGAATGGGAAACTTTGCCAATTTAAAATATGCATTCATAACAACACTGAACAGAGTCGAAACACGTAAATGACTGCAAGTACTCAAATCTTTGTGACACAGTCCCAGATGACAGCTGATTTTTAAAGACGCACACAACATTATTCAACTGTAAGAATGCACAATCTACTCTTGTATTACAAAACGTTAACTCATAACATGTTTTTAGTACTAATAGTAAAACCTCCAAAATTACTTGAACAAACATAATACAGATACTTCTGATCTAACATGCATTACCAGGCAAGGCATTAGTGTTTGTATGCACTTTACTTGTGTTGTATTCGTGCCTTCAACAGCTATAACTATCCGAAAGTTTACATTCTGTTCTTTCCCTGCTATGACAGCATCACCTGTGGCTACCAGGAATGATCATTTGGCTTTTTTCCCAGTTTTGTCTTTGGCATTTTCAACAGCAGCAGTGGAATAAAGAAATGTGTTATTTAGATCTGTTATTTAAAAAGAAAGTATCCCACATTCATTTGGAACACAGTGTTTTGCAATCACACTACCTCTATGTAAACATAAAGAAACTGCCGTTCTGTAGCCATTGACTCCTGACACTTCGGTTCTCGTCCCAAGTCAGAGCTACGACTGTTCTTTCATTTCTATAACAGTGCCTGATCACAGGGCTTTCTCTGTATATGTGTATTTGTAATTTGACAACTATCCAGTAAATAAGATATAAATCCATTCTCTCTGACTGCAGCTGGTGCGCAACACTCATGTTTCACTCCACAGGGCAGCATGAATATGTGTGTGGGTGTGCATTGAATGGTTAGATCACCTGAGGTTCTCCAACAGCGCAGTAGTAAATACTAATACTACTGGATCCAGAGTGGAGTTTACAGCTGTTAATCCCTTTGCCATTCTTTCACATCAAGCATTCAAGTGATTTTATGCTGCATTCTTTTTTCTCTCTCGACTGCTGTATAATTTCCCACTTATAATGGGCCAAACACACACACAAAAAAAAATTATGTGAAGTCTTAAGAGTGCTTCTCCAATCGGACCCTGGGATGGCAGATGAAGATCAATGCAGTGGTGCAGGAGAGGCAGGTTTTCAGAAACTTCAGTTTTTCCAAAGGCAGCCACAGCCACCTTCCCTCTCCACCACTGCTAAAAGAAAAGGCTAGTTACAGTAATATGACCTTCCTGAAACTCAACGTTTTATCATTACAAAAAATTTTAAATTGCATTAATACAGGATAAAAGCTAAGATATGAAACTTGTCACAGTGAATGACTACATGTTTCACTATAACTGAAAGTATCACAACCACACCTACGGGAAACAAAATCCTCCAGCTCATGTTGTACATAAAGAAATATACCACACAAGAATCAAACATTTTCCAACCATTAGAAAGAATGTAATCATTAAACATTAAAATAAAAGAGTCCATCTTTTTCTTATTTGCATTAACTCATCATGTTCTCTATTTACTTGTATACATAGTCTTACCAAAGATGCTAACAGTGCTCTTACCGGTAAGGTTTACTTTCACCCCTTTGCAGTCCGACCACTTACACAAGTCATCTTAAGTCCCTCTTAATTCAAAATCAGTCCAGTACAGAATCAGATGTGTTCAACACAATTTCCACAGTGAAAATAAGCCGTGGACCCAGTGTCAACCTTTCAGTTACACAAAGGCCATCAAAAACATAAACTACGTATACAGTAAGTCTGATACACAACTACTAGTAACATAGCATCATCACCCACCATGGTTTAAAATTGAAACTCCTGAGTCTTGACAAAGCTTATATCATCATACATGCCCCTGCACTTTGATGGTTGCAGGATGTGAGATGACGTAAATTAAAATTGTAAAATTGTAAAAAAAATTGGGAATTGAAGGGGCACCCCATTATTTTTGCCCTCAAAACTGGTAAATACAGAGGAATTTGGTATGGTTGGGAGGTATGGTTACAGGCTAATAATAAAAAAAATCCTCCAAAGCTGGAAGAACAGGAGTGGGATGAGGAAATTCCAGTTGTAATAAATCATAATATTTTTTAAAAAGCCGGAATGTCAGTGAAATAATGGATTAATCCTAGAAATGGTTTCAAAAAAAAAAAAAAAAAAAAGAAAATTCTAAAGACTATCAGAAGAAATACTGTCATCAGAATCAGTTACCAGAGGATAAAAAAAAAAGTTGTTCCCTCAAAATTATTTCCCTGTTTATTATACTGGGAATCTTCAGAAAAATGAAAAAGTACTTTTTCTTTTAACAGTAAAACCAAAATAAGAGATATCAAGAACCCAAACTAAGCCCTGAGCGAAGACCAATAAATTATTCCTGTCTAAAGCAACTGAAGCAGGGACGATTTATTCTTAAATTTCTGTGGCTTTTTAAAAGTAATTTCCATAGAAGCAGACTAATGTATGTCAGGAGCATCACACCACAAAACAAGCATCCCAGTCAAGCTAGGCAGAGAGGCATTCCCCACTCCTCCTCCTGAGACTAACAAAAGTGGCTCCCCCATGCCCACTAAGGATACTCCCAATAGCTGCAAAAGAAATGTCTAACCCCTGGTCCATGATGGCTGAAGGAACTCTCCCACAGGAAACCAAGGAAGATGAATGGTCTGACAAACCAGAAATGCTGACAGCAGTCACCAATCTCAAACTGAGGTAAATTCAAAGCCTGCTGAATGGGTAAAGGTTAAACGGAAATTTGCAAATATAAAAGAAAGAAGTGTTTTCAACGTAAAACCACTGTGACAAGCACAACATACACTTACTCCAGCCCCTAAACACGATTTAATAAAAAATTTCAACTAAAAAAAACAAAGAAAAAAATCACCAGAAAAATGAGTTCTGCTTTGTTAATTTTTCCAAATCTTTTGGGTTTCTAATACAATTATGGGAATGAACCCCATTCCAAAGTCAAAGTATGACTGAAGATCATAAAATTAGTATTGTTTCAGTCTTTAATGTTAGCCAGAAGTGCTCTTTGCAGCACCTGCAATGTGCCCAGTACTGACTCATGCAATTCATACAGACTTCATGTATTGGTAACATATCTATGTACAATTGTAAATTCTTTTTTATAAGACCCGTTGCCCCTACTATTATTGGAACTGTCTGGGTATCCTTCTTCCACATTGCCCTCGTTTCTGCCTGCAAATCCTGGTTATGTTATGACTTTGTTTCCCTCTCTCTCTGTACATAAGACACTGTAGTCACTGGCCGTTGCAATTTCAATGATCAGTGCTATTTTTGTCCACTTTTCATGGACCACTATACCTGGTTTTCTAGCATCCATTTTTTAAACTGTTGGTAATGGGTGATGCCATGTCATACAAACTTCATCATTTTATATAATGCTTTGTGGCTCATGTTTCCAATGTTTTTCAGCTACTTCAATATTGTAATGTTTACACAGTCATCAGTGGAACAGTCTTGCCACATTATTATGCCTTTCATTATACAATCCTTCTGCCATTAGTATATCACAACCAGCAACAAGATGTGCAACTGTTTCCAATTCTGTTTTACAAAACTTACATTTGTCCGTTTCTCCCACGTTTAATGGACTTTCTAAACCAACGTGTATGTAAGTCTACTATCTTGGGCCACCAATAATAACCTTTTGTCTTTTGGTTTAAATTCAACTCTCCATAACCATTCCTGCATTCAATCCTGATCAACATGAGGTTGTTCCAAGAGTTTTCTAAACTTGCAACTATATTTATGCCTTTTCATCTGATCCTATACCTTATATTCTTTCATTTTTTTGGCACATTCAGTTACTGCTTGATTTTTATCTATTTCTGGTTAGATTTCCATTCCTGCTGGACACGGATATGCTTCTGCTGCACTAAGCAGGGAAGTCATCTTAGACTTATTCTCCTCCTGTTTTAAAACTTTTATTACATTTGGGTCTTTTGAGGTCAGCAGGTATGTATGCAGTCCTAAAACTGCAGATCTATACATGTAATCAGTTTCGAGGAGGCCCATACCTCCTTCAGAAGAGGGAGTACATAGTCTTGGTATACACTGATTTTTATATATCATTTGATAAGCATGAAACATCCTTCTTGTTTTCCTGTCCAAAGGATCCAACATCTTTTAGGGCCAGTCAATCACTCCAAAACTAAGTTAGGACAGGAAGGCCAAAATGGCTGATAGCTGGACTTTGTTCGTAGATGTCAGCAGTGTTTTCAGTATTAATTTTAGTCTTCTAAAATATTCCTTATCAATTTTTATTCACATTTGTTCATGTTTTACTGTGTATCCATCAGTTCCCAAATATTTACACAGTCCCTCTTGCTCAAGTTATTTTATATCACATTCCTGTCCCAGGGTGCTGTTTTCTTGGTGCTGCAGCTTTCTTGCATTAAAGGTTGCTTTTGCACATTTAACAAGACCAAACGACATTCTTACATCAGACCTGAAAAAGTATTGACCACTTGCAGTTGTGCTTTCAGTTCCTCATCTGATGAACTATACAGTTTTAAATCATCCACAAAAAGATGAGAAAAAATTACACTTTGATGTTTTCTGTGAGCCAAACTGTAGCCATGATCTTATCTAAGTAGACAGTTTAATGGGTTAAAGGCAAGACAAAAGAGCAGAGGTGGCAATATCCCCCTTTGAATTTGCATTCCTGGAATAACAGTGGAATGGTCATAATGCTGAAGTATTTAAGGGACAATCTCCAAGATTTTAAACAATTGTAAATGCTTGACCCTTTTACTACAATTATTTTTCTTTATGATTTTAATTTTGTAACCACTGCATAATTTTTGTGTGCTATTTACTTCTGTAACAGTTGCCGCCTTCACTGACATTGCCCGGTTGGTGTCACTGCAAAATTCTTTATTTTAAATGCAAATATGCTGTTGCAATAATGTTCTGTTAGAAAAAAAAAACGGAGGGAGTCACAGCAACGTTGACCCTCATCCCCAGCTTTATTACAACTAATGATAATGGTGTTTCAAATATTACATACTGTTTTCACTTACGTAATACTGTATATCGATCTGTCACAATATTGCACCCTAAAAGGGCAAACATTGAAATAGTGAAGTTGTTTCAGGGCTCAATGGAACCAGCAAAGCCTTGATAGCCAAAGGCAAAGGCACAAGGAGAGATAAATGAGAAAACTAACCACATTTTGACAGAGCTGAAAACTGGTAGAAATTATAAAAGTTAAGCTTCCAGTTACTACTTCTTCTTTCAGCTTTTCTGGGTTAGGGGTCGCCACAGCGGATCACCTGTCTGCTCATGACTGGCAGTGGAGTTTTACAGTGTCGAGTTGCCAGCCCAGTGCCCAAACTTCCACAGAAGGCACACACATGCACACACTCATGCCTAGGGCCAATTTAGAGTGTCCAATCCACCTACAGCATATCTTTGGGATGTGGGAGGAAACCGAAGCACCCGGAGGAAACCCATGTGACCACAGGGAGGACATGCAGACCCCGCACAGAAGGCACCCCCAGCCGAGGATCAAACTGGAGAACCTCTTGCTGTGAGGCGGCAATGCTAACCGCTGCACCACCGTGGCCGCCCTAAGCTTCCAGTTACTAACCAGGTGAAAACCACTACGAAAATTAAGTTGATTGTGGCAGAGTAGTAAAAGTTAAACTGTCAAAAGATTTTAGCAAATGTAAAATGATCTGTGTGCTCCTAATATCTATATTATAGCACTGGGAGGGTTTAGAAAAGGCTACTCCACTAATTTCTTTTGGGCAGTAGCTGTCTAAGGTACAGTAACCTAACACTACTAAACAGCACTGTCAGTGTGATCACAGAATAGTGGCAACAAGATCTACAACAGCCAATGTCTAGGAAGCAGATTCTTAATGATGAGCTGTCAAAATGCAAGGCTGCAAACAAGGACTTTTTCAACAGAAATATTTTACTCATACCAGCACAAATGACACATTTTAGTATTTTTGGATCTCTGTCAATATTTCACTCTTAATTTCTCTCTCTTCTTGTACTCCTGTTCCCTCTCTTCTACAACAAGGGGTTGCCGTAACTACTTCCTTCTTGATTATCCCCCTTTTTGAATTTTCTTT